>NC_057806.1:297330467-297385362 GCF_018294505.1 Triticum aestivum | reverse complement strand
CACCGGAGGTAGCCGCCGCGCCCCGCCGCCGATTTTCTTTATAAAGACCGACTGGTTTTTTTTAGAACCCTAGATCCGTTTTTTTAGGATTCGCCGGTTTTTCTCGGTTCTTCTATTTGGCGGACGTTCGTCCGAACGATCGTTTTAACAAACGCTTCTTCGCCCGTTAGAAACAGCCAACGAACGCCCGTTCGTTAGTCTGTTCGTCAGTTTTCTTTTATCGGATTTAATCCACGATTTTCTCTGATCGCGATTTCTGATCCGATCTTAGTTTCTGTTTTTCTTTTCGCTTGTTAGTCAGAATCAGGCGATTCAAGCGCCTGGAGTTTCTTCTCGAAACCCTCTTTCCTCTTAACCAACTCAAACAAGTTTTCTCTACTGTAAAATTTGACCTAGTTTTAGATTAGTAAACGAAGCTTCTTTCTTTCGCCGTTTGAGTTTCGTTGCCCCGTTTGATTTGATTCTTTTTGCGAACCGGAGTTCTTAAGTTGAAACTTCTGGTCAACCTCTTTTGCTTGAGTTTTGCTTGTGCATCGTTGCTTGTTACTTATGTATGCTATTTTTTGCTTGCGATAGAACACCCGTAGTGTGAAGCGTGCTACTACGAGTCCCTAGGTTTCGCAGATCGTCAGCAAGGCAAGTAAAACTTTGATCATATCCCTTTTATCACCCAGTTTTTATGCATTAGCCTCAATCCTCAAACATTGCATGATTAGGATGTCATTAACTTGTGGGTTGGGAAGTAGTTGATGAGGTAGAACCTATTGCCCTGTTACATTCAAACCCTTGGGAGTTACTCTACGTGTTGCTTATATATACTATGCTATGCTATGCGCGTAGACGTGGTTTGGGTTTGAGTGAAATACATGATAGATGTGAGCTTGTTAATTAATGGTTCAACTTAAGGTGGCAACTTAATCAAACATCTGGGTGGATTGAGGCACCTGGAGTACCCAGTGTTGCCTGTATTTTTTGGAAATCCCGGAGTACCCGTGTGATCTTCCTATGGACCGCCACCCAGGCTCAAAGGGAACTGAGATGATTCATGCTAGAAACTTCCGTGTGCATCCACAAGATATTATGGGCTCTAGCATAGTTGAGTAAGTTACGTGAAGCTCTTGAAGAGGCAGATCAGCAGGTAGTGGGATGTAGGTTTGGTATGGTCTGTCTGGAGTAGAGAGTTAATGTTTCTGAAAGACTGTGTCTCGGTCATCCATTTCTCAAACACCCTGTAGTGCGAGAAATCCAATGGAGGAGATCGAGTCTTGTGGGGAAAAGTGCGCAAACCTCTATAGAGTGTACAAACTAATCATGGTTAGCCGTGTCCCCGGTTATGGACAATTCTAGAGTATCTAGTACTTGGATTATCACATGTATCTCATCACTCTTAATTAATATTGTTGGGTTGTTAATCACTTTAATTGGGATTGAGTTGGAGGAACCTTCTCAATGATGTTTCAACTAGCATGATAGTTAAATAAAATCTATTCCTTTGTTGTAGGGAAAAATTTGCTTTTCGCAAAACTGTAACCATAGAGCTTTCCACCAGCCAAATATGCATGTAGTGATAGCATTATTCTGTTCTTGCTCTACTATGTTACATTGCCAGCATATTCCATGTGCTGACCCATTTTCGGGCTGCAATGTATTATGTTGCAGACTTTTCTGAGGAGGAGTAAGGTTCGTTAGGTCGTTGCCATGCAGCTCAGCTATGTCGTTGGTGTTGATGGACTCACTTTATCTTCCAAGCCTTCCGCTGTTATCGTATTAGATGGACTTAAGCCATATTATTGTAATAAGTTCTCTCTTGAGACATTCGATGTAATAAGTGTGTGATTGCTACTCTGTTATAAATCCTTCGAGTACTGTGTGTGTCAGCATTACCGATCCAGGGATAACACTGAAGCACAGAGACTTGACCATCTGAGGTCGGGTCACTACAAGATGGTATCAGAGCACACGCTGAGTGTAGGACACGACCACTAAGATAAACCCTAGGACACACCTCTCTTCTCATTTCTGACTCCTCTCCATTTTCTACTCTTTAGGATGACGAAGATGAAGAACAAGTTTGCACAACCGGATGAAGACACACGTTTTGGACGTCACTTGAAGGAAGTCACTAGGTATGTGAACATTGGAATACCAAGCTTCACCGGGACGTACAACGCCACTTTACCTAAAGAGGAGCGCTGGAGGATACAAGTACAAGTTCCAGGAAGGACGTTCTCACCAACTTCTAAACCCATAGAGTTATCTTTCGAAGCACCCACCTGGAGTCTAGGCAAGAGCATGGCAGCCCACATTACCATTGGACGCATTGGAGAAGTTTACAACAGGGAACTTAAGGACACTATTTACCAAATATGTGGGCGCCGAGACAAGCAATGGGAAGTAATCAGCACCAGGAAGGATAGATCCATTGCAGCTTTCATCCAGGAGTTAAACCAGCACATCCGACGTCAAGAAAACCAGATGTGCGCGGACATGATGGACTTGAAGAAGGCGAAGACTAGGATCATTGAGTTGGAGGAAGAACTCAAGTTTACACGCGATGGATATGAGGAGGAAATCAAGACACTACTAGAGAAGAATGACGACTTAGTCAAGAAGATCGGAGTATTCATGGGAGGATCAGCACCCATAGAAGAAGAAAAAGAACCCAAGGAGATACACCCCGAGGACTACATCATCATCGACGACACCTATTCCGATCCTAGTGATGAAGACTTTGAAGACAAAGCTGGAGCAGACATCATGGAGTCTTCCACCGATCGAAATTTCTAGATGACTGCCATATATCACTAGTATTCCCCCATGTATTTAGTAGTAGTTGAGCACTTGTGCGATACTTCTAGATGGTTTGTATGCCCTTGCTTGATTGATTGAGTGAAATGATTGTGTTTGTCTCATGTGCATATGGGTAGTGTTTTCTAATTAGACCCTCTTTTCTATTCTAAATCTCTTCCATCTAAACCCTCATATGCCTCCGAGACGTGACACCGGTTTTGCCTTCCCACCAGAGCTCACCCAGTTAATCCAACAGTAGAATACCTTGATGCAATTGCTAGTTCAGAATCAGGGCAACAACAACAACAACAACAACAACAACAACAACAACAACAACAACAACAACAACAACAACAACAACAACAACAACAACAACAACAACAACAACAACAACAAAAACCCGCCGCCCGTGGACAACCTAGCCCATTTTCTAAGGTTACAGCCGCCGGTGTTTTCCAGTAGCACCGAGCCCATAGTTGCGGGCAACTGGCTACGCCGTATTGGAAGGGAGTTGACCACCGCAGGTTGCACAGATGTTGAGAGAGTGCGCTTTGCCGCACATCAATTGGATGGACCAGCAGCCTCATGGTGGGAGAATTACACAGCCACTTTCCCTATAGCCAATGTCACTTGGGACCAGTTTCAGCAAGCTTTCCTCACAGCACATGTCTCCACTGGAGTTATGCAAATGAAGAAGCGGGAGTTCCGCAACTTACGCCAGGGGAACCGTACTGTGGCTCAGTACGTGGATGAGTTTAGCAAGTTATCTCGCTACGCCCCTGATGATGTGGCCACAGATGCAGCGAAATAGGAGAAGTTTATGGAAGGGCTGAATGATGAGATGAGTATGCAGTTGATGGTAGCAATCTTCAACAACTACCAGGAGTTGGTAGATAAGGCTCTTATGATTGAAGGGAAGGAGCAGCAGATTGAGAGCCGCAAGAGAAAGTATGGACAAGGGAAGTATAACTCTGGAGCTCAGCAGAAGCCTCGGCTAATCCCGAACTCGGGAGGACTTGTTCATAACCATGGAGGTCACAACCACACTAGAGGAGGATCGCATAACCACAATGGATCTAAGAATGGGAATGGGAACGGAACCAACAATAATCATAACCACCCCAACCCAGCCACACCCGCCAATAGGGACTTAAGTCATGTTACTTGTTTCAAGTGCGGGAAGACTGGACACTACGCCACGGAGTGCCCTGAAGGAAAGAATTGAAATGGAAATGGGAGCGCTGGGAAGAATCCAAATCCATTCAACAAAGGACAAGTGAACCACGTTAACGTGGAGGAGGTTGAAGAGCAGTCGGACGCGGTAATAGGTAAGTTTTTGGTTAAGTCATTTACCGCTCTTGTTCTTTTTTATACTGGTGCATCGCATTAATACATATCAAGGGGATTTGTGGATAAGTTTAAACTACTAGCCCAAACCCTTAGGACCCCTCTTTTAGTAAGTTCACCCAGAGCAGAGTATATGGCCAGCCGATGGTGTGACCAGATACCCTTAACCATTGGTACACATGTTTTTCCGTCCGACCTAATTATCTTGGAGTCACAAAGATTGGATGTGATATTGGGTATGGACTGGATGTCAAAGTTTGGAGGAAGCATTGACTGTGCTAGTAAGTCGATTTATCTCACCACTCCGGAAGGAAAAAGGATTAAGTATGTATCTAGGCATGTGCCTAGGAGGAGTTAGGTGAATGCCCTTACGGGAGTTGTTCGGGAGGAAGTGCCTGTAGTGAGGGATTACCTGGATATTTTTCCAGAGGAGTTACCAGGCATGCCACTGGATAGAGACATTGAGTTTTTATAGAACTGTTGCCAGGTACCGGACCAATATCCAAGAGACCCTATCGGATACCCACAAATGATCTGGAAGAAATTAAGAAATAGATCAAGGAGTTATTGGAGAAAGGATACATCTGAAGAAGTTCATCACCTTGGGGAGCCCCGGTACTTTTGGTTGAGAAGAAGGATAAATCCCCGAGGATGGTTGTTTATTATCGAGCATTAAATGAAGTGACGATTAAGAACAAGTACCCACTGCCGATGATCAATGATCTGTTTGGTCAGCTGCAAGGAGCTAAAGTGTTTTCGAAGATCAATTTGCGATCAGGGTATCATCAGTTGAAGATACGAGAGAAGGACATACCGAAGACAACGTTCACAACACGATATGGATTATATGAGTACACGGTCATGTCATTTGGACTGACTAACGCCCCTGCCTATTCCATGAGCATGATGAACAAGGTGTTCATGGAGTATTTGGACAAGTTTGTTGTGGTGTTTATTGATGATATTATGGTATACTCGAAGAACGAGGAGGAGCACAAGGAGCATTTGCGCTTAGTTCTCGAGAAACTCAGGGAACACCAGTTGTATGCTAAGTTTAGCAAATGCGAATTTTGGTTGAAGGAAGTCGGTTTCCTTGGACATGTTATATCAGGAGAAGGTATAGCAGTAGACCCCAGCAAAATTCAGTCAGACACTGAATGTTTGGCACCCACTTCAGTTAGCGAGATCCGCAGCTTTCTTGGACTCGCAGGATACTACTGGAGATTCATCGAGAATTTTTCCAAGATTGCAAAGCCAATGACTGAACTGTTGAAGAAGGATACTAAGTTTAAATGGACAGAAGATTGCAAGGCAAGTTTCCAGGAATTGAAGAAACGCTTGACTATAGCACCAATGCTAACATTGCCAGATATACATAAGGAGTTCCAAGTGTACTGCGATGCCTCACGCTTAGGACTTGGATGTGTGCTTATGCAGGACGGGAGAGTTGTTTCGTATGCCTCACGACAACTAAAACCTCACGAGTTAAACTATGCCACACATGATTTGGAGCTAGCAGCCGTAGTACATGCATTGAAGACCTGGAGACATTACCTTATTGGAAACCGTTGTGATGTGTACACGGACCATAAGAGTTTGAAGTACATTTTCACCCAGAAGGAGCTGAACCTTCGACAGAGGAGATGGTTGGAACTTATAAAGGGTTATGACATGAAGCTACACTATCATCCAGGAAAGGCCAACGTCGTAGCAGACGCTTTGAGCCGGAAGAGTTATGTTAATATCCTTGAAAGCAAGGGACTGCTGAAGGAATTAGCAGAGGACATCATGGAACTTCGATTGGAGATTGTTCCTAGAGGATTTATTGTAACAATGGAGGTCCAGTCGACATTGCTGGACAAAATTCAGGAAGCTTAGAAGGATGACAAAGAGATTGCCGAGATAAAGGAGAAGATGGGCAAAGGAAAGGCCAAAGGTTTTCATGAGGATGAGCACGATACCCTATGGTTTGAGGACCGAGTTTATGTGCCCAATAACCAGGAGAACAGGAAGTTAATACTTCACGAGGCCCATGACTAACCCTACTCGATACACCCCGGAAACACCAAAATGTATCTGAATTTGAAGGAACGTTTATGGTGGACCGGTATGAAGAAGGATATTGCCGAGTATGTCGCCGTATGTGATGTATGTCAGCGTGTGAAGGTAGAACATCAGAAGCCAGCAGGACTGTTACAGCCTATGCCGATACCCGAATGGAAGTGGGATAAACTGGGCATGGACTTTATCACCGGATTGCCGAGGACCAAAACCGGATATGATTCCATATGGGTAGTAGTTGATCGCTTGACCAAAGTATCTCACTTCATCCCAGTGAAAACCACCTATACAAGTGCAAAGTTGGCCAAGATATATATGTCCAGGATAGTATGTCTGCATGGAGTTCCGAGGACCATCGTATCAGATCGAGGAACACAGTTTACCTCAAAGTTTTGGCACCAGTTGCACCAGACTTTGGGAACGAGATTGGAGTTTAGTACAACATTTCACCCGCAGACGGATGGACAAACAGAGAGAGTCAACCAAATTTTGGAGGACATGTTGAGAGCCTGTGCGCTAGATTATGGATCTAGTTGGGATGACAATTTGCCATACGCAGAGTTTTCATACAACAATAACTATCAAGCCAGTTTGAAGATGGCCCCATTTGAAGCCCTGTATGGACGAAGGTGCAGAACATCGTTGATGTGGGACGAGGTAGGAGACCGACAGTTGTTTGGACCAGACTTGATCAAGGAGTCTGAGGAGAAGGTTAAATTGATTCGTGACAGACTGAAGATTGCTCAGTCTAGGCGGAAGAGTTATGCAGACTCAAAACGCAAGGAGGTAACCTATGAAATTGGACACTGAGCATATCTGCGAGTATCACCATTGCGAGGAGTGAAACGTTTTGGAGTCAAGGGAAAGTTAGCCCCGAGATTTGTAGGACCGTATCGTATTTTGGAATAGATGGGAGAAGTTGTCTACAAGTTGGAGTTACCCGAGGGATTGTCAGGAGTTCATGACGTGTTTCACATTTCACAGCTGAAGAAGTGTCATGCTGAGATGGCAGATGTACCGCTAAGAGATACAGTACCCCTGGAGGCGATTCAGTTGGACAGTGATTTGACTTATGAGGAGAAACCAGTTAAGATTCTTGAGTTTGCCAGCAGAGTCACCCGCAGTAAGGTTATCAAGTTTTGTAAAGTTCGGTGGAGCCACCATACCGAGGATGAAGCCACCTAGGAACGGGAGGATGATCTTCGCAAAGACCACCCACACCTATTTTCTAGCCAACCCGAATCTCGAGGGCGAGATTCGTCTTAAGGGGGGTAGGTTTGTAACATCCCAAATTTTCAATTTGGAATGTTATACATAGTCATCCATGCATATCATATTTTATTCGCATTTCATCTCGCGATCCTCGAAATCCTAAGCAACTCAAGGACCCTCGGAGAGAGTTGGGGATTTCCCGGTTTTCAAATTTGATCTCTATCAAATTTTGAAAACGAGGATTTTTGGTTTTAATTATTTCCTCTCCATAAATATTTCACACTAAAATATATGAGAGGAGATAACATGACTTCTCCAAGATAATTGAAATATCGGAGGAAAATATTAAAACCAAATAATTTTTTATTTGGATTTTATTGCAATTTTGTTTGCATTAGAAAAATTGCGCTTTTTCCAAAATTGCATTTTAGGGCCAAGAAAAGGTTCATCTTGTTCTAAATATTTTATTTAGACGGTGAAAATTTATTTTGGCATTTTTAGATGTTTTTTTATTTTTTTAGGATTTATTTCGGTCGGCGAAATTATTTAAAAAAAAGAGGTTCCCGCGCCGACTGGGCCTAAGGCCCAGCCGCGCCAGGCCGCCGCCGCCGCCTTCCCCGCGAGCGCGGCCACCGCCGACTCGGACTAGGAGTCCGAGCCGGACTCCTCTCCGTCGCCGCGTCTTGCCCCCTCCTCCAAGCAACCCCGCCTTTATATACGCCGCCACCCCGCCCCCAACACCCCAGCACACCACCGCCGCCCGCGCCGCGCCAAGCCACCGCCGCAGCCAAGCCGTCGCCGCCGCCTGCCGCCGCCGTAGTCCGCACCGCCGCCGAGCGTCGCCGCCCCCTAAGCCGCCGGACCTCTCGCCGGAGGTAGCCGCCGGGCCCCGCCGCCGGTTTTTTTATAAAGACCAACCGGTTTTTCTAGAAACCTAGATCCGTTCTTTTAGGATTCGCCGGTTTTTCTCGGTTCTTCTACTTGGCGAACGTTCGTGCGAACGATCGTTTGAACGAACGGTTCTTCGCCCGTTAGAAACAGCCAACGAACACTCGTTCGTTAGTCTGTTCGTCAGTTTTCTTTTATCAGATTTATTCCGCGATTTTCTCTGATCGTGATTTCTGATCAGATCTTAGTTTCTGTTTTTCTTTTCGCTCGTTAGTCGGAATCAGGCGATTCAAGCGCCTGGAGTTTCGTCTCGAAACCCTCTTTCCTCTTAACCAACTCAAACAAGTTTTCTCTACTGTAAAATTTGACCTAGTTTCAGATTAGTAAACGAAGCTTCTTTCTTTCGCCATTTGAGTTTCGTTGCTCCATTTGATTTGATTCTTTTTGCGAACCGAAGTTCTTAAGTTGAAACTTCTGGTCAACCTATTTTGTTTGAGTTTTGCTTGTGCATCATTGCTTGTTACTTATGTATGCTATTGTTTGCTTGCGATAGAACACCCGGAGTGCGAAGCGTGCTACTACGAGTCCCTAGGTTTCGCAGATTGTCACCAAGGCAAGTAACACTTTGATCATATCCCTTTTATCACCCAGTTTTTATGCATAGGCTCAATCCTCAAACATTTCATGATTAGGATGTCATTAACTTGTGGGTTGGGAAGTAGTTGATGAGGTAGAACCTATTGCCCTGTTACATTCAAACCCTTGGGAGTTACTCTACGCGTTGCTTATATATACTATGCTATGCTATACTCGTAGACGTGGTTTGGGTTTGAGTGAAATACATGATAGATGTGAGCTTGTTAATTAATGGTTCAACTTAAGGTGGCAACTTAATCAAACATCTGGGTGGATTGAGGCACCTGGAGTACCCAGTGTTGCCTGTATTTTTTGGAAATCCCGGAGTACCCGTGTGATATTCCTATGGATCGCCACCCAGGCTCAAAGGGAACTGAGATGATTCATGCTAGAAACTTTCGTGTGCAGCCACAAGCTATTATGGGCTCTAGCATAGTTGAGTAAGTTACATGAAGCTCTTGAAGAGGCAGATCAGCAGGTAGTGGGATGTAGGTTTGGTATGGTCTATCCGGAGTAGAGAGTTAATGTTTCTGAAAGACTGTGTCTCGGTCATCCGTTTCTCAAACACCCTATAGTGCGAGAAATCCAACAGAGGAGATCGAGTCTTGTGGGGAAAAGTGCGCAAACCTCTGCAGAGTGTACAAACTAATCATGGTTAGCCATGTCCCCGGTTGTGGACAATTCTTGAGTATCTAGTACTTGGATTATCACATGTATCTCATCACTCTTAATTAATATTGTTGGGTTGTTAATCACTTTAATTGGGATTGATTTGGAGGAACCTTCTCAATGATGTTTCAACTACCATGATAGTTAAATAAAATCTATTCCTTTGTTGTAGGGAAAAATTGGCTTTTCACAAAATTGTAACCATAGAGCTTTCCACCAGCCAAATATGCATGTAGTGATAGCATTATTCTATTCTTGCTCTACTCTGTTACATTGCCAGCATATTCCATGTGTTGACCCATTTTTGGGCTGCAACGTCTTATTTTGCAGACTTTTCAGACGACAAGTAAGGTTCGTTAGGTCGTTGCCGTGCAGCTCAGCTATGCCGTTGGAGTTGATGGACTCACTTTATCTTCCAAGCCTTCCGCTGTTATCGTATTAGATGGCCTTAAGCCATATTATTGTAATAAGTTCTCTCTTGAGACATTCAATGTAATAAGTGTCTGATTGCTACTCTGTTATAAATCCTTTGAGTACTGTGTGTGTCACCATTACCGATTGAGGGAGTCCTGGATTAGGGGGTGTCCGGATGGCCGGACTATACCTTCAGTCGAACTCCTGGACTATGAAGATACAAGATTGAAGACTTCGTCCCGTGTCCGGGAGGGACTTTCCTTGGTGTGGAAGGCAAGCTTGGCGATATGGATATGCAGATCTCCTACCATTGTAACCGACTCTATGTAACCCTAACCCTACCCGGTATCTATATAAACCGGAGGGTTTTAGTCCGTAGGACAACATACACATCAACAATCATACCATAGGCTAGCTTCTAGGGTTTAGCCTCCTCGATCTCGTGGTAGGTCTACTCTTGTACTACCCATATCATCAATATTAATCAAGCAGGACGTAGGGTTTTACCTCCATCGAGAGGGCCCAAACCTGGGTAAAACTTCGTGTCCCTTGTCTCCTGTTACCATCCGGCCTAGACACACAGATCCGGACCCCTACCCGAGATCCGCCGGTTTTGACACCGACATTGGTGCTTTCATTGAGAGTTCCTCTGTGTCGTCGCCGTCAGGCTCGATGGCTCCTATGATCATCAATAGCGATGCAGTCCAGGGTGTGACCTTCCTCCCCGGACAGATCTTTGTCTTCGGCGGCTTCGCACTACAGGCTAATTCGCTTGGCCATCTGGAGTAGATCGAAAGCTACACCCTTGGCCTTCAGGTCAGATTTGGAAGTTTAAACTACACGACTGACATCCGCGGGGACTTGATCTTCGACGGATTCGAGCCACTGCCGAGCGCGCCGCACTGTCACAACGAGCATGATCTAGCTCTGCCGCCGAACAGTGCCCTGGAGGCCGCACCCGCATAGGCTCCGACCCTTAATTCGGAGCCAACTGCGCCAATCGAGGATGGGCGGTTGGACGCCACCCCAGGGGCTGCGACCCCAATGGCGATTGAGCTGAGCACCAGCCCCGTACTCTGCGAGACTCGTGACTCCAAGGAGCCGGACTCCTATCCGGACTCCGAACCCTCCACGCCCCTGCCAATCGAACCTGATTGGGCTCCGATTATGGGGTTCACTGCCGCAGACATCTTTCAGCACTCGCCTTTCGGCGATATCGTGAAGTCATTGAAGTCTCTCTCTTTATCAGGAGAGCCCTGGCCGGACTATGGTCAGCGAGATTGGGATGCGGACGATGAAGAAATTCAAAGCCCACCCACCACCCACTTTGTAGCCACTGTCGACGATTTAACCGACATGCTCGACTTCGACTCCGGAGACATCGACGGTATGGACGCCGATGAAGGAGACGATGAAGAACCAGCGCCTACTGGGCCCTGGAACGCCACCTCGTCATATGACATATACATGGTGGACGCACCAAAAGATGACGACGAGGAGCGGAAGGACGCACCGAAGGCTTGTTCCCTCGAAAAGCAGTCAAAGCGGCGACGCAAGCGCCGCCCCAAATCCCGCCTCAACAGAAATAGCAATCACACAGACCAAGCGCTGGATCAAGGCGAACCGCTGCCGGACAACGGCAATACGGATAATCAAACGGAACAAACAAATCCTATCGAGGATAACGGTCCGGATGACATAATGCCGGACAGACACCCGGAGCAACAGACTGCCCGTAAAAGGCTTGTTGCCACCGTGAGGAGCCTGAAAAAGTAGAAGCAAAGGCTCAAGGCCGCGCAAGACACACTCCAATTGAGATGGAGTAAAATACTCAGCACTGCAGCAAGGTACGGCGACAATCGCCCCTCCAAGAGCTACCCAAAGCGGAAACTGCTACCCGAATTCGATGAGGAGGCCTCAGAACCCCCACAACCAAATATCGAAGCAACCACCTGGTCGGATAGATGACCCCTCTACCAATACAGAGCGGCACACAACGCCGCTCACCATACAACACGCAACCAATGCGAGGGCTCGCACCCAAAGGACGGTGTAACAAGATCCATCTATGGTCCACGCAAGAGCGCCCCAGCATACAATGCAACACAACAAACATCCGAACAATGCAGTACACCCAGCTACAAGGGTGCCGCACACCCCCTATGTTTCACCGATGAGGTGCTGGACCATGATTTTCTAGAAGGATTCAAGCCCGTAAACATAGAGGCATACGACAGAACAACAGACCCTGGGGTCTGGATTGAGGACTACATCCTTCATATCCATATGGCTCGAGGAGATGATCTCCATGCCATCAAGTACCTACCCCTCAAGCTCAAAGGGCCAGCTCGTCACTGGCTCAAAGGCCTCCCCGAAAGCTCCATCGGAAGTTGGGAAGAGCTCGAAGACGCCTTTCGGGCAAATTTTCAAGGGACTTATGTCCGACCTCCGGATGCGGACGATTTGAGTCATATAACTCAACAGCCCGGAGAGTCAGCCCGAAAGCTTTGGAACAGGTTTCTTACTAAAAAGAACTAGATTGTCGACTGTCCGGACGCCGAAGCCTTAGCAGCTTTCAAGCATAGCGTCCGTGACGAATGGCTCGCCAGACACCTCGGCCAAAATAAGCCGAGAATGATGGCCTCATTAACAAACCTCATGACCCGCTTTTGCGCGGGGGAGGACGGCTGGCTAGCCAGATGCAGCACCAGCGACCCCAGTACATCTGAAGTTAGAGATGGAAACGGGAAATCACGGCGCAACAGCAATAACAAACGCCGGAATAAAGAAGATAGCACGAAGGGAACGGCAGTAAATGCCGGATTCAAAAGCTCTCGGCCAGGTCAAAAGCTGCCTAAAGGCACCAGGGATGAACTGTCCAGCCTCAACAAAATTCTGGACCAAGTATGTCAGATCCATAGTACCCCTGGTAAACCTGCTAATCATACCCACAGAGAATGTTGGGTCTTCAAGCATTCCGGCAAGCTCAACGACGTACATAAGGGGGAGGATACACCAAGTGAAGACGAGGACGAGCCTCCCAAGCAAGACACGGAGGAACAAAAGAAATTTCCACCAGAAGTCAAAACAGTAAACGCGTTACACATAATCAAGGAAAAAAACAATACGGCACTCCCAGGAAAGTATACCCAAGTGCCTATCACTACGAAGTCCTGCCACTGGTCATCTCAACCGATCACTTTCGACCATCGTGATTACTCAGCAAGTATCCGACACGCAGGATGGGCTGCCCTAGTATTAAACCCAGTAATTGGCGGATATCACTTCACAAGGGTCTTGGTGAACGGCGGTAGTAGCCTAAACCTAATATATAGGATACAATCTGCAGGATGGGGTTAGACCCAACACAAATTCGCCATAGCAATACTACCTTTAAAGGAGTAACGCCAGGCCCAGGGGCATGTTGTACGGGCTCCCTATTACTACAAGTTATATTCGGCTCCCCCGATAACTTCCGTCGCGAGCATTTAACTTTCCACATCGCTCCATTTCAAAGTGGCTATCAAGCACTACTCGGACGCGAAGCTTTCGCTCGCTTTAATGCAATACCGCACTACGCCTCCCTCACACTCAAGATGCCCGGTCCACGTGGCATCATTACAGTGCATGGAAATATCAAGCGATCTCTGCACGCCGAAGAGAGTGAGGCTGCCTTGGCCGTCGCACACTAAAAGCACCCGAAAAACGAAAGCGTCCAATAGGTCGTCAAGACCTCAGATACAACAAATCAAGTCCGGCGCTGCTATTTATACGGAAATAAGTGGTCACACCCCTATTTGTCAATACAAGGGGCTCAACGCGCGCAGACAAGTGGCAATTTCCTATCATCTTGAATTACACATGGTTTCTTTAAAAATTATCCCTTTTTGCATGACAACTTTTTCACTTAACTTCCTCTCTTTTACAGACGATCATCGTGCTACACCCGTCCAGGATATGGCACAACGAAGACACAGGCGCAGACGTGTAGCAGGGACCCGCTCCAAGGATTCTTTTTAGATTAAGACCCTGCGTAAACCTTTTTTACTGTCTCTTGTTGATACATATCCACCGTTGAGAAGGATGCTGACGTCTTGGCATGTGGCCACGCCAGAATAATGCACGTACCTGGACACAAGGGGCTTCTTACAAAGGCCATTATTTAGGCCCGGTTTATACCACAAAGACCGAATACCTTAGGGAGTGTTCGGCGTCGCGAGTTTGGCCCTATATGCATCAGCTCCGAATCATTGTCTTTGGTCAAATGTTGGGTTTTCCCGGCTCCTGTGTTTTGGTGCCTTACGTTCCGCTTTACTGGCTAAGGTAGAACCAGGAGAACTACTGCGATTGTGCCCTGGTTCATCCGGACGAGCACCTCAGTAGAGAAAGCCGAAAACTGACTGTCATGATCTAGCGTGAGACTGGTCAACCACTCGATGACATGTGGGAATGTTAGAATTCCTCCGCCTTAACGAAAGGCCATTTTTCGGCCAGGCATGTACGCACCCCAGAACCGGGAGAGTGCGGAGCCACCAGGGGCTATCTAGTAGCCCCACTGTCAAACTCCTATGGCTAAGTGAAAGTGCTAAAGCATTACAGTCCGGTTGCCTCGCTCGCTCGGCTATCACCTCCTTAATAGGACCAAGACGTTGGGTTAAGTGTGAATGTGTGTTTTTGCGAGCACCTCCGCATTATATGCGTGGGGGCTGAAGCCAACGACTGTAATCTTTCAGGTTATACACATGTATACATAAACGGCCGCCCAGGAGGCATCATATTACTTTCAGGCAAAAGTATAAAAATAGCCTTATAAAAATTTATAAAAGCATTTCACTTACAATGAGATTACATATCACTCAAACATACTATTTTTTGAGCACTGGGTCTCTATCAAACGGGCACCCTCAAGAACTTCTTCAAAATAGTGCTCAGCAGCCTTTCGACCTATGGCCGAATCCCGCGCTGCAACATTGGTAGCATCCATCTCCGCCCAGTATGCCTTAACATGGGCAAAGGCCATCCGTGCGCCCTCTATGCACGCCGACCTCTTCATCACATTAATGCGCGACACCATGTCAAGGAACTGCTGCACCAAGCTGAAATAGCTGTTCGGTTTTGACCTTTCCGGCCATAACTGATCCACAACAGACCTCATGGAGAGTCCGGACAACCTATTTAGTTCGGCCCATTCGGGTAATTGGTCAGTCAATGAAAGTGGACGCTCGGGAGAATGGAACTGTCTCCAAAACAGCTGGTCTACTCCACGGGCCGTCTGACCCTGGAAGTACTTGGCCGCATGGGCAGCGCTCGCCGCCAAATCCATATACACATCCTCCGAACTCCACAGCCGATCGAGAGGGGCATACCATGGATCTCCGAATTTCCTCCGCAACATAAAGGATTTCCCAGCTACAATATCCCCGGCTTCCCGCAGCTCCTCCGTCTTTGCCCTCATAGCAGAGCGGAGATCCTTTTTCGTCGCAGCAGCCTTTTCAAGGTCCGATTCCTTCACCTGGTTTTCTTTTTCAAGAACCCGGCAATGGTCCGCGGCAGCTTTTAATTCTATAGCCATCTTGGCCATCTTGTCTCGGCTCTCTCCATGTGCGGCCTTCTCAGCTTGCAACTCTTCGGACGCCTTCAAGGCAGCCGCATTACCCAACCTCGCTTGTTCCTTGGCTCGGGCAAGTTCTGCCCGCAAGGCTTCAACAGTGGCAGCTCCATCTGAAGTCACAACATATTAAAGATGCTGGCATCATGCTGCTCTTCCTATTGTGGCATTTACCAGATAATGACACTTACCCTATGCCTCGTCAAGCCTTTTGTTAACAAGCTCGATGTTGGTGTCTGCCGCATCCAACTGCCATTCTAAATGGGCAAACTCGCTAGTCCGGCTAGCCACCGGAGCTTCCATCACCTGCACATAGAGGCAGTATGGTTATTGCCTGGGAATATGATCCTCTGTTCATCGTCGTTTCCGACGACAACCAGAGTCTCAGGGGCTACTATCTACACAGGGCACACCTAGCATGTGCAGGACTACCATACATTCTTTTACGTACCTCAGAGCCAGTTAGTAGACTCATAAAAGCTTCATGCAATCCGCCTTCGGTGGACGATATTCTCTTTATCACCGTATTCATCAGCACACGGTGTTCATCTGAGATGGCCGCTCGCCCCACCAACTCCCTCAGAACATCCGATCGCACACTAGACGGTGCCGGACTCTTTTGTCTGCTCTCTTCAGGAGCCGGACACTGGGAGCTTCGGGGGTCAATGGGATTATCTTCTGGCCTCACCAGACTCGGAGAGGCCCTCCACGATGACACTTCAGGGTCGCCCGCTTCCAGAGCGGAGGAGTCCGGAGGAGGCGTCTCGTTCTCCATCATCTCTGGAAGAAGCTCCCCCAAAGACGAGCTCATTTGAGAGGGGCTAAGGCCCGAACTGCAGAAATATATGCGGTGGTTATCATCTCAGAAGAAAAAGATGGCATATCTGTACTGTTAAAGTATTTCGGGTCACTTATGACTCGCGGGAGAATTGATCCCCCCGCGGACTTTGTGTGGCAACGGCGCCCCCCAAGGTAGGACCCTCTGTGGGAGACTTCTTCTCCCGTTTGGAAGCTTCGGCTTCCGAATCCCCGGGCGCAGTCCTTTTCCTCTTTTGGTCACCTTCCTTCATGGAGACGCTCGCTCCCTCGGTTAGAGTGGGCAGCATTGGGGGCCCGCGTCCGCCCGCATTATCGTCCACAGTATCTTCCTTCAAGGGCTCTGGGCAGGGTGCGGTCTGGAGCATCTTTTCCAATACCGAATTTTCCAAACCCTCAGGGAGGGGGGCCGAACACCGAATCAACTTCGCCTTTGTTATCCAGTCTTGGTCAAAAAGCGAACTCTCAGAGATAACTTCGTAACAAAGTAGAGAAAGTATGTTCGGCCGGAAGATGCCGTACCTATTCGGCGGTGCGGTTGCTACTCAGGCCCACGTCCTCGGTGATTTCCGGACACTCCATCTGAGGTCCGAAGAATGACTTGTACATCTCCTCGTGCGTTAGGCCGAGAAAATTTTGAATGGCACGCGGTCCCTCGGGATTGAACTCCCACAAGCGAAGAGGCCGGCGTTTGCAAGGCTGGACTTGACGAACCAGCATAACCTGTATCACCGCAACCAAACTGAAATCTCCATTGAAGAGATCTTGAATGCGGCCTTGCAGTATAGGCACGTCCTTGGCTGGCCCCCATCTCAGACCTCTGCTGATCCATGACATCAGTTGTGGTGGGGGGCCCGAGCGGAAAATAGGGGACCGCCCACTTGGCACTTCTAGGAGCCGTGATGTAGAAACACTCCTGTTGCCACAATTCAGACACCTCTGGGATGGAACCTTTGGGCCACGGAGCTCCCGTCATCTTGCATATTGAGGCACCTCCACACGCTGCATGGTCCCCCTCGACCAGCTTCGGCTTCACTTCAAAGGTCTTGAGCCATAGGCCAAAGTGAGGGGTAACCCGGAGGAAGGCCTCGCACACAATAATAAATGTCGTGATATGAAGAAGGGAGTCCGGAGCTAGATCATTAAAATCTAGTCCGTAGTAAAACATCAAACCCCTGACGAAAGGATCCAGGGCAAGGCCTAGGCCTCGGAGGAAGTGGGAAACGAACACGACATTCTCGTTGGGTTCAGGGGTGGGGACAGCCTGTCCTCGGGGAGGTAGCCGATGCAGAATCTCGGCGGTCAGATATCTGGCCTCCCTCAACTTCTTGATGTCTTCTTCTGTGACGGAGGAAGGCATCCATCGGCCTTGAAGGCTAGATCCGGACATGACTGAAGGTTCGGGGCGCCTGACCTGAACTTCAGGCGTTTGAGCTTGAGGTGGGGGAAGGATTCGATTGCGGGAGGGAAAATAAAAGCCTTGTCCCCTTTATAAAGAGGGTGAATATCAAGCGTCCTCTCCGTGTCCGTTTGGACTTGCCTATAATCTAGGAGTCCTGGAAGCGGTTGGGTTACCCACACCCGTATTGATGAGAATCACGGAATAAGGGGACACGATCTCTGCTTTAACAAGACGTGCCAAGGAAACGGCCTCGCATAACGCGCTAAGATGGGACAGTAAAACGGTTCGAATAAAAGCTTGGCCGTGGTGTGATGTCACACTACGGAATACGTTAGCAGATTAGATTTCTGTAAATATTATTCTCTCTATGGCAATATGTGGAAACTTATTTTGCAGAGCCGGACACTATCTTTGTGTTCAAAATCTTCTATGAAGTACTTGGAGGAGGAACCCGCCTTGCAATGTCAAAGACAATATGCGCGCCGGACTCGTCATCATTGAAGCCTGCTTCAGGGACTACTGAGGGAGTCCTGGATTAGGGGGTGTCCGGATGGCCGGACTATACCTTCAGCCGGACTCCTGGACTATGAAGATACAAGATTGAAGACTTCGTCCCGTGTCCGAGAGGGACTTTCCTTGGCGTGGAAGGCAAGCTTGGGGATATGGATATGCAGATCTCCTACCATTGTAACCGACTCTATGTAACCCTAACCCTACCTGGTGTCTATATAAACCGGAGGGTTTTAGTCCGTAGGACAACATACACATCAACAATCATACCATAGGCTAGCTTCTAGGGTTTAGCCTCCTCGATCTCGTGGTAGATCTTCCCTTGTACTACCCATATCATCAATATTAATCAAGCAGGACGTAGGGTTTTACCTCCATCGAGAGGGCCCAAACCTGGGTAAAACTTCATGTCCCTTGGCTCCTGTTACCATCTGGCCTAGACGCATAGATCGGGACCCCCTACCCGAGATCCACTGGTTTTGACACCGACACCGATCCAGGGATGACACTGAAGCACAGAGACTTGACCATCTGAGGTCGGGTCGCTACACAGAGGCTCTGAACAGGTCTCCTCGGATAGAGCGCGCTGCTCATGCTTTCAGGTTCACGCAAGCCAGCCCCCTACCTTGCACGCCAAAGATCTTGTGGGAAACCACGGCCACCTATGGGACCAGAGGGCCCCTTACTAGTTCGGCGGGGGGACGCCGCGTTGCACAAAGAGTAGACGGGCGTGGGACAACACGGCAGAAATCACGCAAGCAATTTTACCCGGGTTCGGGCCGCCGTGAGGCGTAAAACCCTACTCCTGCTTTGGTTGATTGATGGTGGAAAAACTGGTGATGAGGCATAGCACACTGTCCGACAGGGGTTGCCCTGTAATGAAACACGACGTATACTTTGTGTTTAGTCACACTATCTCTAGTGTTCGCGTGGAATTGATATTTTCAGTTGGATCTTAAATGCGTGTTTATCCATTTGAGCACTATATGTTTGTGTTCGTATGATCAATCCTTATGTATGCTCTAGATGCCTGCCGGTATCATATTGCTGTGATTGTCGTAAGGGTCCGGCCATTAACAGTCATCTTGGCGTGGATGCGCCCCGGCAGGTTTTCCTAGGTAGCTCTCGACGCAGCCTCTCGAGCTGCGAGCATGGCTCGGGACAGGACAATGGTGCGATCAAAGAAACTAGCCAAGGTTCCATCAAAGGAGAGTTTTCACGATATGAGCACTCACCAAAGTCAAAGGGTAAGCAACTGCAAAAATTCGAGATGTATCAACAAAAAAGTGATAATGTAGACTCATCTTTCGTTTTGAGCTTCCTTCTCCTTTGTTGGGCCGCGCGCGCTTGGCGCGTTTGCGACGCCCGGAGGAGTGGAAGTTAATCGGGAAGTTCTTTTGTTCCTGGCATGGACCGACACATGTCTTGTGCGACTGCCGGTGTACAGCGCCGGGCTCTCCCGGTCTCCTTCCCTTCCCTCCCTCCTCCCCTTTTTTGAAATAGCCTGGC
Organism: Triticum aestivum; assembly: GCF_018294505.1. Classification (NCBI taxonomy): domain Eukaryota; kingdom Viridiplantae; phylum Streptophyta; class Magnoliopsida; order Poales; family Poaceae; genus Triticum; species Triticum aestivum. Next base: position 297,365,500 of record NC_057806.1, on the reverse strand, counting down.
GGCAGCCAGCACGTGGACTATGCCAATGCAGATGGTTTTGCCGAGGCATGCTTGCCGAGGCATCAACCAACAGATTTATACCCGCACTTCACTCAGGATTTCCCAAAAATAGGGGAAATACTGGACCAATTATCGTGTGGTAGTCATCGACATCGGGGATGCCAGGGCCAATATGGCTCGATTGCTGATGAAGGGAGGGAACAGGAAAAAGGAGATCTTGTGCCCGCGCGGCCCGCCTCCTTTTCCCGAATGACACATGAATGGCGGGCGCACCGTCTGCGTCGCAGAGAGGAGAATACCTCCACCAGCGGTGATCTTCGTCCTCGCCGTAGCTACGACGAGGCGCGGAGACGAACAATGTGGTGCGTGGATGGCCCCGCTTAGTTTCCGTGTCTTATGTTGGGGAATGCAGTATTTCAAAATTTTACCTACGATCGCGCAAGATATATCTAGGAGATGCATAGCAACAAGCAGGGAAGATCATCTTCATACCCTTGAAGATCGCAAAGCGGAAGCGTTTATCAACGCGGTTGATGTAGTCGTACACCTTCACGATCCATCCCGATCAAGTACCGAATGTACGGCACCTACGCGTTCAGCTCAATGACGTCCTCGCCTTCTTGATCCAGCAAGACGGCGAAGTAGTAGATGAGTTCCGGTAGCACAAAGGCATGGCGACGGTGTTGGTGAACAATGATACGTCTCCAACGTATCTATAATTTTTTATTGTTCCATGATATTATATTATCAACCTTGGATCTTCTGTATGCATTTATATGCTATTTTATATGATTTTTGGGACTAACCTATTAACCTAGAGCCCAGTGCCAATTTCTGTTTTTCCTTGTTTTTGACTATCGCAGAAAAGGAAAACCAAACGGAGTCCAATTGACCTAAAATTTCACACAGATCATCTTTGGACCAGAAGAAGCCAACGGAGTACCGGAGATAGGCCAGAAGAGTCCCGAGGCCACCACGAGGGTGGGGGCGCGCCCCCCTACCTCGTGGCCGCCTCGGGGACCCCCTGACTTGTTCCCGACTCCAACACCTCTTATATAACCCCAAACTTATAGAAAGAAACCAATCTAGACCTGTTCTAGCACCTTGCCAGAGGGGGGAATCCCTCTCCGATGGCCATCCTCATCATCCCGGTGCTCTCCATGATGAGGAGGGAGTAGTTCACCCTTGGGGCTGAGGGTATGTACCAGTATCTATGTGTTTGATCTCTCTCTCTCATGTTCTTGATTCGGAACGATCTTGATGTATCGCAAGCTTTGCTATTATAGTTGGATCTTATGATGTTTATCCCCCTCTACTCTCTTATGATGAATTGAGTTTTCCCTTTGAAGTTATCTTATCGGATTGAGTCTTTAAGGATTTGAGAACACTTGTTGTATGTCTTACATGTGCTTATCTGTGGTGACTATGTGATATCACGTGATCCACTTATATATGTTTTGGTGATCAACTTGCGAGTTCCGTGACCTCATGAACTTATTCATAGGGGTTGGCACACGTTTTCGTCTTGACTCTCCGGTAGAAACTTGGGGCACTCTTTGAAGTTCTTTGTGTTGGTTGAATAGATGAATATGCGATTGTGTGATGCATATCGCATAATCATACCCACGGATACTTGAGGTGACATTGGAGTATCTAGGTGACATTAGGGTTTTGGTTGATTTGTGTCTTAAGGTGTTATTATAGTACGGACTCTTGAATAGATCGATCAAAAAGAATAATCTCTTCGTTTGTTCTCCGCTATTAGTGACTTTGGAGTGAGTCTTTGTTGCATGTTGAGGGATTGTTATATGATCCAATTGTGTTATTATTGTTGAGAGAACTTGCATTAGTTAAAGTATGAACCCTAGGCCCTGTTTCCTAGCATTGCAATACCGTTTACGCTCACTTTTACCACTTGCTACCTTACTGTTTTTATATTTTCAGATTACAAAAACTTATATCTACCATCCATACCGCACTTGTATCACCATCTCTTCGCCGAACTAGTTCATTTATACAATTTACCATTGTATTGGGTGTGTTGGGGACACAAGAGACTCTTTGTTATTTGGTTGTAGGGTTGTTTGAGAGAGACCATCTTCATCCTACGCCTCCCACAGATTGATAAACCTTAGTTCATCCACTTGAGGGAAATTTGCTACTGTCCTACAAACCTCTACACTTGGAGGCCCAAGAACGTCTACAAGAATAAGGTTTTGTAGTAGACATCAAGCTCTTTTCTGGCACCATTGCCGGGGAGGTTAGCGCTTGAAGGTATATCTTTAGATCTTGGAATCGAATCTTTTTGTTTCTTGTTTTATCACTAGTTTAGTTTATAAAAGAAAATTATGAAAAAATGTACTTGAGGGTACCTCATATGCTTCACCTTTTAAATGTCTTTCATGAAAATAAGGATTCCAATAATTGTGCCAAAGTGTTAGAAGAAGAATGTATTAAAATGTTTGGCACTAAATATTTGGATAATGAGCATGAGTGCAATGTTGTTAGTATGAATTCTTTGAATATCCGTGATGCTAATGATATGCAAAGCCACAAGCTTGGGGATGCCATGTTTGATGAAGATGATATTTTTTATCCCCCATGTTTTGATGAGCAAATTTATTTTGATGATAGCATGCATCCTATTTATGATGATTATATTGATGAAAGTGGGTTTGGCAGAGTGTCAACTTTAGGAAGTAATGATCCCACTATTTTGGAGGATGTTGAATCTTATTGTGATAATTATGGAAGTGGATTTGGAGAGGTCATGACTTTACTTAGTAATGATTCCACTATTTCGGAAGAGGTTCCAATTGATTTTGAGAACAAAGTTGCTATCTATGATGATTATTGTGATGACATGTATGTTATAAAGAACAATGATAACCATGAAACTTGTCATCTTGATTTTAATTTTCAATTGGATGATGCCTCACATGATAGTTATTTTGTTGAGTTTGCTCCCACTACTATTCATGAGAAGAATTTTGCTTATGTGGAGAGTAGTAAATTTTCTATGCTTGTAGATCATGAAAAGAATGCTTTATGTGATAGTTATATTGTTGAATTCATTCATGATGCTACTGAAAATTATTATGAGGGAGGAACATATGCGTGTAGGAATTGCAATGATATCAAGTTTCCTCTCTATGTGCTTAAAGTTTTGAAGTTATGCTTGTTTTTCCCTCCTATGCTAGTTAATTATTGTTCCCATAAATTGTTTGCTCACAAAATCCCTATGCATAAGAAGTGGGTTAGGCTTAAATAGTTATAATCTTCATGATGTTCTCTTTATGTTTCAATTCTTATCTTTTATGTGAGCATCATTGAAATCATCATGCCTAGATAGGGGCGTTAAACGATAGCGCTTGTTGGGAGGCAACCCAATTTTATTTTTGTTCCTTGCTTTTTGGTACTTTTCAGTAATAAATAACTCATCTAGACTCTGTTTAGATGTGGTTTTATCTGTTAATTAGTGTTTGTGCCAAGTAGAACCTTTGGGAAGACTTGGGTGAAGTCTTTGCGATCTTGCTGTAAAAAACAGAAACTTTTGCGCTAACGAGATTAGCTGCAATTTTTTACTGGAGAGTGATATTAGGTTGATTCTTTTTGAAGATGATTAATATACAAATTACTCACGTCCACCAATTTATTTCCGAATTTTTTTAGTTCTATAAGTATACGTTTGATACAGCTGACTACAGACTGTTTTGCTTTTGACAGATTCTGTTTTCATTGTGGTGTTTGCTTATTTTGATGAATCTATGAGTTGTATTGGAGGGTATGAACCATAGAGAAGTTGGAATAAAGTAAATATTACACCAATATGAATTTAGAATGAGTTCACAACAGTACCTGTGGTGTTTTATTTTCTTATACTAACGGAGCTCATGAGATTTTTTGTTATGTTTTGTGTTCTGAAGTTTTCAAGTTTTGGGTAAAGATTCGATGGACTATGGAATAAGGAGTGTCAAGAGCCTAAGCTTGGGGATGCCCAAGGAACCCCAAGGTAATATTCAAGGACAACCAAGAGCCTAAGCTTGGGAATGCCCCGGAAGGCATCCCCTCTTTCGTCTTTGTTCATCGGTACCTTTACTTTGGAGCTATATTTTTATTCACCACATGATATGTGTTTTGCTTGGAGCATCATTTTATTTTCTTTTGTTTTGCTTGATGTTGAATAAAATACCAAGATCTAGAATTCTTAAATGTTAGAGAGTCTTCACATAGTTGCATAATTATTCAACTACTCATTGATCTTCACTTATATCTTTTGGAGTAGTTTGTCATTTGCTCTAGTGCTTCACTTATATATTCTTAGAGCATGGTGGTGGTTTTATTTTGAAGAAATTGTTGAACTCTCATGATTCACTTATATCATTTTGAGAGTCTCTAAACAGAATGGTAGTTTGCTTTGGTTATGAATTTAGTCCTAATATGATAGGCATCCAAGAGGGATATAATAAAAACTTTCATATAGAGTGCGTTGAATACTATGAGAAGTTTGATACTTGATAATTGTTTTGAGATATAGAGATGGTGATATTAGAGTTGTGCTAGTTGAGTTATTTGAATTGGAGAAATACTTGTATTGAGGTTTGCAAGTCCCGTAGAATGCATGTATGATAACTGTTGTGTAACAAATTTGAAACATGAGGTGTTCTTTGATTGTCTTCCTTATGAGTGGCGGTTGGGGGCGAGCGATGGTCTTTTCCTACAAATCTATCCCCCTAGGAGCATGCGTGTAATGCTTGGTTTTTGATGACTTGTAGATTTTTGCAATAAGTATGTGAGTTCTTTATGACTAATGTTGAGTCCATGGATTATACACACTCTCACCTTTCCATCATTGCTAGCCTCTTCGGTACCGAGCATTGCCCTTTCTCACCTTAAGAGTTGGTGCAAAATTCGCCGGTGCATCCAAACACCGTGATATGATACGCTCTATCACACATAAACCTCCTTATATCTTCCTTAAAACAGCCACCATACCTACCTATTATGGCATTTCCATAGCCATTCCGAGATATATTGCCATGCAACTTTCCAACGTTTCATTTATGACACGCTTCATCATTGTCATATTGCCTTGCATGATCATGTAGTTGACATCATATTTGTGGCAAAGACACCATGCATAATTTATCATACATGTCACTCTTGATTCATTGCCCTTCCCGGTACACCGCCGGCGGCATTCATATAGAGTCATAGTTTGTTCTAGTATCGAGTTGTAATCATTGAGTTGTAAATAAATAGAAGTGTGATGATCATCATTAATAGAGCATTGTCCCAAATAAGAAAAAGAAGGGGAGGCCAAATTGAAAAAGGAAGGCCCACAAAAAAGAGAAATAAAAAGGGACAATGCTACTATCCTTTTTCCACACTTGTGCTTTAAAGTAGCACCATGATGTTTATGATAGAGAGTCTCTTGTTTTGTCACTTTAATATACTAGTAGGAATTTTTCATTATAGAACTTGGCTTGTATATTCCAATAATGGGCTTTCTCAAATGCCCTAGGTCTTCGTGAGCAAGCAAGTTGGATGCACACCCACTTAGTTTCTTTTGTTGAGCTTTCATACATTTATAGCTCTAGTGCATCCGTTGCATGGCAATCTCTACTCCTTGCATTGACATCAATTTATGGGCATCTCCCTAGCCCGTTGAGAAGCCCCGTCGATATGAGACTTTCTCCTTTTTTGTCTTCTCGACATAACCCCCATCATTATATTCTATTCCACCCATAGTGATATGTCCATGGCTCATGCTCATGTATTGCGTGAAAGTTGAAAAAAGTTTGAGATTACTAAAGTATGAAACAATTGCTTGGCTTGTCATCGGGGTTGTGCATGATGAGACCATTCTTGTGTGACAAAAATGAAGCATGGCCAAAGTATATGATTTTGTAGGGATGAGCTTTCTTTGGCTATGTTATTTTGAGAGGACATAATTGCTTGGTTTGTATGCTTGAAGTATTATTGTTTTTATGTCAGTATTAAACTTTTGTCTTGAAACTTTCGGATCTGAACATTCACGCCACAATAAATAAAATTACATTGAAAATATGTTAGGTAGCATTCCACATCAAAAATTCTGTTTTTATCATTTACCTACTCGAGGACGAGCAGGAATTAAGCTTGGGGATGCTTGTTACGTCTCCAACGCATCTATAATTTTTGATTGTTCCATGATATTATATTATCAACCTTGGATGTCTTATATGCATTTATATGCTATTTTATATGATTTTTGGGACTAACCTATTAACCTAGAGCCCAGTGCCAGTTTCTGTTTTTTTCCTTGTTTTTGAGTATCACAGAAAAGGAAAACCAAACGGAGTCCAATTGACCTGAAATTTCATGGGGATCATTTTTGGACCAGAAGAAGCCCATGTAGTACCAGAGATGGGCCAGAAGAGTCTTGAGGCCACCACGAGGGTGGGGGCGCAACCCTACCTCGTGGCCGCCTCGGGGACCCCCCCTGACTTGTTCCCAACTCCAACACCTCTTATAACCCCAAACTTCCAGAAAGAAACCGAGATTGGGAGTTCCACTGCCATAAGCCTCTGTAGCCACCGAAAACCAATCTAGACCTGTTCCAGCACCCTGTCGGAGGGGGGAATCCCTCTCCAGTGGCCATCTTCATCATCCCGACGCTCTCCATGACGAGGAGGGAGTAGTTCACCCTCAGGGCTGAGGGTATGTACCGGTAGCTATGTGTTTGATCTCTCTCTCTCTCTCTCTCTTGTGTTCTTGATTCGGAACGATCTTGATGTATCGTGAGATTTGCTATTATAGTTAGATCTTATGATGTTTCTCCCCCTCTACTCTCTTGTGATGAACTAAGTTTTCCCTTTGAAGTTATATTATCGGATTGAGTCTTTAAGGATTTGAGAACACTTGATGTATGTCTTGCAAGTGCTTATCTGTGGTGATAATGGGATATCACGCGATCCACTTGATGTATATTTTGGTGATCAACTTGCGAGTTCCGTGACCTCGTGAACTTATGCATAGGGGTTGGCACACGTTTTCGTCCTGACTCTCCGGTAGAAACTTTGGGTTTGTGTTGGTTGAATAGATGAATCTGAGATTGTGTGATGCATATTGTATAATCATTGGAGTATCTAGGTGACATTAGGGTTTTCGTTGATTTGTGTCTTACGCTGTTATTCTAGTACGAACTCTTGAATAGATCGATCAGAAAGGATAACTTTGAGGTGGTTTCGTACCCTACAATAATCTCTTCGTTTGTTCTCCGCTATTAGTTACTTTGGAGTGACTCTTTGTTGCATGTTGAGGGATTGTTATATGATCCAATTATGTTATTATTGTCGAGAGAACTTGCACTAGTGAAAGTATGAACCCTAGGCCTTGTTTCCTAGCATTGCAATACCGTTTACGCTCACTTTTACCACTTGCTACCTTGCTGTTTTTATATTTTCAGATTACAAAAACTTATATCTACCATCCATACTGCACTTGTATCACCATCTCTTCGCCGAACTAGTGCACCTATACAATTTACCATTGTATTGGGTGTGTTGGGGACACAAGAGACCCTTTGTTATTTCGTTGCAGGGTTGTTTGAGAGAGACCATCTTCATCCTACGCCTCCCACGGATTGATAAACCTTGGATCATCCACTTGAGGAAAATTTGCTATTGTCCTACAAACCTCTGCACTTGGAGGCCTAACAACATCTACAAGAAGAAGGTTGTGTAGTAGACATCAAAAAACAATCCCCACAGTGCGTCGCCAAGCACAACGGAAACTATGACGGAGGATAAACTAGAGGGGACCGGGTTGCCGGCACACGGCTTGGTGATTCTTGATGTGTCTTGGGTGCTGGCCCTGTCCCTCTATTTATATGTTGAGCCTTGGGGTCGAAACTTGGAGTAAAAGCCTCAACAAAGTTGGTTTCACCCAAAATGCAAGAGTCCTTCTCGGACTTCAAGGCCAGATGCTAGTGTTCCCGGTGTCTGGACCCAGACGCCTGGGACCTTGGCTTCTTGCCCCTGGACTCCGCAAAACTTCCTTTTGCCCTTTCCAAAAACCCTGTGGGCTTTCCCCTTTGGCCCAAATAAAGTGTTCTCGTACCCTAACATTTCAGGAAACATCCGGAACCCCTTCTAGTGAACTGCGGAACCCTTCTGGAGTCCAAACACTATTATCCTATATATCAATCTTTACCTCCGGACCATTATGGAGCTCCTCGTCATGTCCGTGATCACATTCAGTATTCCAAACAACATTCGGTTACCAACATACATAACTCATATAGTACTATATCGTCAACGAACGTTTAAGCGTGCGGACCCTATGGGTTCGAGAACTATGTAGACATGGCCAAGACACTTCTCCGGTCAATAACCAATAGCGGAACTTGGATGCCCATATTGGCTCCTACATATTCTATGAAGATCTTTATCGGTCGAATCTTATGACAACATACGTAATTCCCTTTGTCATTGGTATGTTACTTTCCCCAGATTCGATCATTGGTATCACCATACCTAGTTCAATCTCGTTACCGGCAAGTATATTTACTCGTTCCATAATACAGCATCCCACAACTAACTCATTAGTCACATTGCTTGCAAGGCTTATAGTGATGTGCATTACCGAGAGGGCCCAGAGATACCTCTTCGATACACGAAGTGACAAATTCTAATCTTGATCTATGCCAACTCAACAAACACCATTGGAGACACATGTAGAGCATCTTTATAATCACCCAGTTACGTTGTGACGTTTGATAGCACTCAAGGTGTTCCTCCGGTATTCGGTAGTTGCATAATCTCATAGTTAGACGAACATGTATAAGTCATGAAGAAAGCAATAGCAATAAAACTAAATGATCATAAATGCTAAGCTAACGGATGGGTCTTGTCCATCACATCATTCTCAAATGATGTGATCCCGTTCATCAAATGACAACACATGTTTATGGTCAGGAAACTTAACCATCTTTGATTAACGAGCTAGTCTAGTAGAGGCATACTGTGGCACCCCGGCTCAGAGAAAATCGGAACACCCCGTATTCAAGCCTAGAGATCGAGGAGAAGTCTTCTGGAATACGACACTGCTTAGCATAGAACAAACCAGCTTTCTATTATTACACGAATATGAATACAAGGTCTCGGATATTACAATGAATAACATCGGCACGGCGACACTACACCATCCTCTGTTGCTCTATGCAAGCAGCAGAACAACTCGAAGCAGAGGAATAACTCTAGCAGCGGAATAACGGCGACGGTGGTGAACTCCACTCTGCAGGGACTCTGGCTAGAACGCTTATCCTAGCTCACGAACACAGGAACAACACCAAACAAGCAAGCAATCCAGGCATGACCTGCAAGCTGGCATGACACACCAGGTCAGTACATTAAATGTACTTGCAAGCTCACAATTAACCAGAAGCATTCAAGACAAACAACAGCGTGGCAATTATAGGTCAAGCAGGAATCATCACGAGATTATCAGGATAACATGGCATAAACAACATGAACTTAATACTACTAGAACAAGATGATCATGGCATGAACATATAAATCTGACGATACTAGCATGCAACATGATGACACTACATGCACCATTTATTCTGCTCGGGTTACCTCGTAACCATCACATGCATCACTTACCAACCTCGAACATTACACGATCATCTCAAGATCAAATCAAGCTTGGTATAAACAATACTGTAGTAATGATCAAATGACCACAAGGAGCTTGATCTTTACCCACGATTCTCGCACAACATCACGAATATCCAACAACTCGGCATCCTCGATACCACGGTGATCATTCCGGCGATCACAACCATGACCAACACTTGGTCTCGAACAGTGATCCTTCCGGCGATCACAACCAACTTATCTCATCATCGAACTGGGGTTGTTATTAAGCACATTATTATTATTACTGTTGACTCATAGTGTGACCAACTACGAACTGGGCGCTTATCCGAGGGCCCGGCTATCGCTAGATTTAATATACACTCTGCAGAGGTTAGTACACTGTACCCACACCACGGAACCCATGGCCTCGCACTCCCATTCGGGTGGACCAACGGCGTTCCGACAAAACCGATCTACTGTCATGACACTTTCCCGGCCACTCCGACTCACTCCTCATTGGGCTAGTCCTGGGTGGCCCCATGTCTACCAAAGACACAACGACCATCGTCGTGGTCCGTCCCAAACATGAACAAAAGCGCTTATCTTCCAATTACGGGCACACAAGGTTATCTCTGCTTACCGGGCCAGGGTACGCACGCCCATAACCTTCCCTAGTTGGAGGCACCAGTGAGAGGCACGACAATAGACCCAGTTAGGACCCTCCCATAAAGGTAAGCGTGGTTGCACTGGTCAGTTTGATATGGTGGCACGATGATTCAGCCAACAGGTGTTCAAGTTCAATTTAATCCGGTTAAACTTGAATGCAAATATGTTGAGCCATGATAAAATAACATGATGCAATTGCAATGCATGAGCATGATATCAACATAGTCATGAGAGGACCACATAACTATCCACCATATCAACAATGCTACCCTGTAATCATTTAACCAACTGGATGCAATGGGACAAGCATAACGACGACGCTCGGAACAGATGATAGTCATGCACCGAAGGCCATCACCAACATCAACATGTACTACTAGCTAGCATAAGCATATGAAAAGAATACTAGCAACTAGCAGGGCATGACAACTAGGTGCATAACAACATAGCAAGAAAGTAAGCACGAATCCATAAGCATTATCGAAACAACTATATCCATATTTTAAGCAAGCAAACATTTCATAAATATTCAAGTTGAAAACCATGGCTACTGCATGACTATCATGCAAGTGGGTATTGTGGCTTTCCTGGGGTGGAAGAAATCACTGGGAGAAAGTGCGAGAGGCTCGTAGAACGAATCGTCGGAAGACATTCTCTCTCGGAGGGGGCTGGTTAAGCGTAATGGCAAAATGTTCATTTTCACAGTGTCAAACCAAAGTGAAAATGAAACCCACAGAACGGGATCGACGAAATGAAGAAGTGGGCTTTGGAATCACCTCAAACGGAGTTACGGTCGCTAAGATACGGACGTTTGAAGCCCAGGGACTATTCTGTAAAAGAATATTCACACATAGACCCTTGTCGGTTAAAACAGAAAACGCACTAAGGAAAATACGTTTCAGAGAAGGCAAAACGTATTTCACCTGAAGCAGCAGCAGAATACGTTTTCCCGAAGGGAAAGCGTATTCCATTGAATGCGCTTCCACTTAAGTGACGTGGCGGTTGCGGGGCCCGGCTTGAGCAGCTGACAGGGGGGCCGCATTATCCATCTCCCTCTCCTCGCGCCTGTCTTCTTCCTCCTCGCTGCCTCCCCGATCAGAGACAGAGGAGTGAGGACAGGGAAGAGGCCACCGCCGGCCTGGCCAACTCCGGCCATCTCCGGCCGAGGTGAGGACACCGGCGGCCGCAGGATGCAACGGCGCACCTGTCCAGAGGAGAAAGAGGCGCTGGGAAGGGGTGGACCACGAGGTGGCCGCGGCAACAGAGAACTGGGAGGCGGCCGATCCTGGAGGAAACGCGGCCACGCCTACTCCGGCGACTAGGCAAGGGGATGGGGAGGCTAGGTGGGTAGTGGGGAGGCCTCTGGTGGTGGTGGACGGAAGAGAGGGGCTCGGCTTTGGGCTAATTTAGCTGCAGGGGAGCGACGGCCATGGCATCCCACAGAGGCGAAGAGGAGCTCTCGAGCTTGAATGAGAGGCTGGGGAGGGGTAGTGGAGTGAGGCGGAGGCGATGGAGTGCTCGGGAGAGGCTCGGGTGGCCTTGTATAGGCAGAGGGCCGAGGTGCCGAGCTGTCATCGTCGCGGATGTGTGGCCGGCGCCGCGGACACGTGTGCTCGCGCATGAGCTCGGAGGCAGGCAACGAGAGGGCAGGAGGGAGAGCTCACGGTGAAGAGGCGGCCAAGGGAGCGCAAGAGAGACGCGGCCGGACGCTATTAAGGCATGGTCGACCATAGTGCGCCCGTGGGGGCGCGGCGACGAGTGCCAGCGAGGAGGCTTCGGGTGGGGGAGATGGCTCCAAGAGGACGGCGACGACGCGGGGAACACGCTGGACAGGCCCGTGCTCGCTGAGATGCCGAGCAGAGGAGGGGCCCGAGCAAGAAGACGTTCTGGGCGCGGCCGATGCACGCCAAAGCGGTGGTCACCGCGTAGACTGGCATCAAGAAGAGTCAAATGGCTGGCAATTGTTGTCTAGGGGTAAGTCCTTCCTGGGGCGGTTTCAACTATGGTGGTAGCTCAGTTAAAAGCTCTGTCGTTAAATGGTAATCACCCTATGAAGTTTAGTGCAGTAAACTTGGCCGTGAAACAATACTCAACCAAGGTGAGATTAGAGCCAAATGAATTGTCTCGGGTGTTTGGGTTAGGAAGAACTACCATACTGGGGAGTTGGGCAAGAAATGGACCAAGATTTAATGCACTTGCTTTGCAATTGCATTTTTGGTCCAGAAACTTGATTTGGATGATGCATTCACATGGAGTTATGGAATGTGATGCAACTTGGCAAATCCTCATGATATGGACATATAAAGATGCTGTAAAAAGCTCATACCAAATGGACCATCCAAAATGGTACTTGCTTTACAAACATCATTTTTGTCCAGAAACTTGGAAATATTCTAGAGAAATATTGGCTCAATGAACCATGCCCAAAATGGGTGGAGGTGGGTTATATGGATAATATAAGGCCTAGAAAATTGGCATCCATAATGGAGCAAGAGAAAATATACTTGCTTCACAAACTGAAATTTTGGACAGAATCAAAGAATTGAAGATGAGCTCACCTGGAGGCATGAAATAAGCTCTACTTTGGTGGAGGGCTATGATATGATGATATGAGGGATCATGCAAAATGGCAACTTATTTGGATATGCCTAGCTTGCACCTCCTTCACAAAGCTTCTTTCTGGATAGAAACTTTGGAAAATCATAATTAAATAATTACTAGGCAAATGAGGTTGCATTTTGGCAGGTGGCAATTATATGTACAGGAAAAGGTGTCCAAGGAGTTTGAGGTCAATTGGGAAAAGGAAAATAGCACTTGCTTCACAATGTGCCATTTAGGGCAGAATAGGAAATGAATTATTTGAGCATGATGATAAACATTACAAATGAAATATTTTGCCATATTTGAGAAATATATGACCCAAAAAAATTTATGAGAATTATTTGGGAATTTTAGGAGTGATGGAAATAATGGTTGCTTCACATCCTAGGGAAAATTTGAGTTATTCCTCTAATAGAAAAGGAATATTCCCAAGAAAAAGAATATTGGGATTTAAGCTAGGATAAAAATGACAGGGTCAAGGGAAGGATTTGGGAATGACAAGCCACTCTGGAAACAAAGAAGAGGGCATCTTCTTCAGTTCCCAGACCACAAAGCCATGGAAAAAGAAAACTCATGTAAAACCTCAGAAAAACAAAAGAAAAAGAAAGGGCCAAAAATCAGGCTGTCACAAACCTTACCCCCTTAAAGAAATCTCGTCCTCGAGATTTGGTTGCTCAGGGAACAAGTATGAAGATACTGACTTAAGGAAACCGTTTCCAACTCGGGTATCCATTTTCTTATTTTTGTTCCCACTAAAATTTTATCTGACTGGCCCTAGGGTGATTTGCTTTAATATATCCATATTCTGACAGATCTTACCTTGCTTGATCATGCTTATACAGGCTCCAATTTCTTTTTAGATCTGCTGACTTAGCTGACTGTGATTGATTCTCATGACTGAAATATATGTCGGTCTCACAAATCCAAGAGTTATTTCCGCTGGGTCTGTCATCCGGCACTGACAATCTTCCACGAAGTGGTGATCAAATTTTTCTAGTGGACACCCAAGCTCTAACTCCTTGCATTGGGTTTCTCCACTAAACGCAGGTCCTTCGGGTTCCAAACAGTGAATTGGGTCATAACCGCTTTCCTGACCGATTCTGGCTTATCGCGGAAGTTTCTGAATCATCTTAACTGGTTCCACTGTCCTGAGTATCGGATCCGTACCAAATATTTGATTGTCGCATGTTGTGGCTAGCATAAGAGTTTGACCTATATGATAATATCTGCAGACTTGACTAATGGTGGTTCTGCACCACGCGGGTCTTGCAACAATTTTCATACCTGCATCACTGGTCTTGCTCATTCATTATTGTTTTCTTGGTCTGGATCCTTGGCTGAAAGAACTGGGTCGTATTGCTTCTTCGTATCACCATAGGTACTGTCGGTGCAATTTTTCGGCAATCGTAGCTTATCCTCATTTTTCTGACAGGGTACCCCATTAAATGACAGGTTCAACACCCCTCAAGTTCTGACCGCAGGAAAATGATCATCCGAACCTTTGCAAGAAATCAACAAATAAATCAGTAGCCACCAGAACGGTCTTTACAACTCAGATCTGGGACATTACTGAAATAACTCAACCACGGCTCAGGACGGCCGAAAAGTAGCTCGGAACATGAGACCGGGTTGATAAGAAGAATGTGGCAGCTCCCTAAAATAGCCAAAAAGCAGCTATAGGGATACTGTCACAAAAAGATACTCAATACCTATACGAGACGGCCGAAAAGCAGCTCAGAACTCGTGATAGTCATTGAAGAGAGAAATAAAAATCGGCATCCACCCCGGATAGCTAAAAATAGCTTAGATCACACGCGCGGTGCCGTTATTGGTGAAAAAGGGGACAAGGGCTCATCAGGACCATTTTCCAGGTTCACAGATACTTGTATTGAGATCATTGATGTCGTCAATCCTCATAATCCTTTGTCACCCTGCGGTGTATACTGGCTTTCTTCTCTTAACCATCCTCCTTTCTGAGTACATGCCATATTTTTGCTTGCTTCCAGGTACATCAGGTTCCAAAATCATACTCAACGAAAAATTAAACTTGTATCTGAGACATACCTTTGATAATATTTTGTCAACCTTGCACACAATTTATCTTCTTGCTGATTTGATCATTTCTAGTATGAGGAGTGCACGCTGAGGGAGACTTGACACTCAGTAACATGATCAGATATCCCCCAATCTGAATGTAGTCGGCTGATAATTCCATACTGTTGTGAGGAGTGCACGTTAATGCAAACTTTATACTGACATTCCATCCCGGATTTCTTTTGTATTCAAACAAGCTATTTCCAATTTCACTGCAGTCTGCTGACAATTCCATTCTGTTTAGCTGAGTTCCCAAATATATGCATTTCTTGCTGACTCTTCGGGTCTGGTGTCGGCTGACGAGAAACTTTAATAGGGGGGGGGGAATTTGTAACACTAAAGGCCCAAAGAAAGAAAGAAAAGAAATGACCAAAACAAACGCACACAAGCATACTACTAATATAATTAATCATGCAATCATCACATATTACTACTACTCACACCATAATATGCATGCACACCTAAGCACACAAGTCGTGTGGGAAACTCTGGTATTACGGTCTAATATGATGTGGCGGTGTGCATGAAAATTATATCCATGTGTGGAAGGAGTTGGCGTAACCGAAGCTACACCAAGCACTGGCTGAACAGTGGCTGGATCTGGATGGATACACAGGTGAGGATGGACTTGATGATCAAGTAGCGAGACACAAAAGTCACGACCATATCATCATCAAGCGTACTAAAGGGATTTGTACACGTCCAAAGAATAGAATGACTGGGTAGAATAGCGGTGGAAAAACAAGGCTCGCTGGCATTGCCCTTTTTCTGATAACCAAGATCAGTAAGGGTTACCAGAGGGACGAGATGGATGGCATGATTCGGGATAGAAACAAGTCTATAACCGAAATAATATGGGTGGGTGGCGGAAAAATATACTCCATACCTGAGCATAACTCCTGCAAATGGTGTCTGGAACTCTGGGTACCAGAGCATCACTCAGTTGGGATAGAAATGACGTCGAACACCAAAGGGCAGACATGCTAAGAAGGAGGGTGCAGTCGGTGGACCGAAAACGATGCCACTTACACTCACAAGATTAACCGTTAGTTACAAAATAATAATGTATATGCATGCTATGTGACAAACAAATGCAACAATCAAGTGCAACAAACCAACTAGGTCTATACTACTACTTTCTAACGTTCGCGCGGGCTACGGCATCCTACAGCCAGACCTGCTCTGATACCAAGCCTGTGGCACCCCGGCTCAGAGAAAACCGGAACGCCCTGTATTCTAGCCTAGAGATCAAGGAGAAGTCTTCTGGAATACGACACTTCTTAGCATAGAACACACCAGCTTTCTATTATTACATGAATATGAATACAAGGTCTCCAATATTACAATGAACAACATCGGCACAGCGACACTACGCCAACCTCAGTTGCTCTATGCAAGTAGCAGAACAACTCGAAGCAGCGGAATAACTCTAGCAGCGGAACAACGGCGACGGTGGTGAACTCCACTCCGCAGGGACTCTGGCTGGAACGCTTATCCTAGCTCGCGAACACAGGAACAACACCAAACAAGCAAGCAATCCAGGCATGACCTGCAAGCTGGCATGACACGCTAGGTCAGTACATTGAATGTACTTGCAAGCTCACAATTAACCAGAAGCATTCAAGACAAACAACAGCATGGCAATTACAGGTTAAGCATGAATCATCATGAGATCATCGGGATAACATGGCATAAACAACATGAACTTAATACTGCTAGAACAAGATGATCATGGCATGAACATATAAATCTGACTATACTAGCATGTAACATGATGACACTACATGCACCATTTATTCTGCTCGGGTTACCTTGTAACCATCACATGCATCACTTACCAACCTCGAACATTACATGATCATCTCAGGATCAAATCAAGCTTTGTATAAACAATACCGTAGTAATCATCAAATGACCACAAGGAGCCTGATCTTTACCCACGATTCTCGCACAACATCACGAATATCCAACAACTCGGTATCCTCGATACTACGATGATCATTCTGGTGATCACAACCATGACCAACACTTGGTCTCAAACAGTGGTCCTTCCGGCGATCACAACCAACTTATCTCATCATCGAACCGGGGTTGTTATTAAGCACATTATTATTATTACTGTTGACTCATAGTGTGACCAACTACGAACTGGGCCCTTATCTATGGGCGTGGCTATCGATAGATTTAATATACACTCTGCAGAGGTTAGTACACTGTACCCACACCACGGAACCCATGGCCTCGCACTCCCATTCGGGTGGACCAACGGTGTTCCGACAAAACCGATCTACTGCCATGACATTCTCCCGGCCACTCCAACTCACTCCCCATTGGGCTAGTCCTAGGTGGCCCCGTGTCTACCAAAGACACAACGACCACCGTCGTGGTCCATCCCAAACAGGGACAAAAAGCGCTTATCTTCCAATTACGGGCACACAAGGTTATGTCTGCTTACCGGGCCTGGGTACGCATGCCCATAACCTTCCCTAGTTGGAGCCACCGGTGAGAGGCACGACAATAGACCCAGTTAGGACCCTCCCATAAAGCTAAGCATGGTTGCACTGGTCAGTTCGATATGGTGGCACCATGACTCAGCCAACAGGTGTTCAAGTTCAATTTAATCCGGTTAAACTTGAATGCAAATATGTTGAGCCATGATAAAATAACATGATGCAATTACAATGCATGAGCATGATATCAACATAATCATGAGAGGACCACATAACTATCCACCATATCAACAATGCTACCATGTAATCATTTAACCAACTGGATGCAATGGGACAAGCATAATGACGACGCTCGGAACAGACGATAGTCATGCACCGAAGGCCATCACCAACATCAACATGTACTACTATCTAGCATAAGCATATGAAAAGAATACTAGCAACTAGCAGGGCATGACAACCAGGTGCATAACAACATAGCAAGAAAGTAAGCACGAATCCATAAGCATTATCGAAACAACTATATCCATATTTTAAGCAAGCAAACATTTCATAAATATTCAAGTTGAAAACCATGGCTACTGCATGACTATCATGCAAGTGGGTATTGTGGCTTTCCTGGGGTGGAAGAAATCACTGGGAGAAAGTGTGAGAGGCTCGTAGAACGAATCGCCAGAAAACATTCTCTCTTGGAGGGGGCTGATTAAGCGTAAGGGTAAAATGGTCATTTTCACAGTGTCAAACCATAGTGAAAATGAAACCCATAGAACAGGCTCGACGAAACGAAGAAGTGGGCTTTGGAATCACCTCAAACGGAGTTACGGTCGCCAAGATACGGACGTTTGAAGCCTAGGGCCTATTCTATAAAAAGAATATTCATAGACAGGGCCTTGGCGGTTAAAACAGAAAACGCACTAAGGTAAATACGTTTCAGAGAAGGGAAAACGTATTTCACCTGCAGCAGCAGCAGAATACGTTTTCCCGAAGGGAAAGCGTATTCCACTGAATGCGCTTCCACTTAAGTGACGGGGCGGTGGCGGGGCCCGGCTTGAGCAGCTGACAGAGGGGACCGCCTTATCCATCTCCCTCTCCTCGCGCCTGTCTTCTTCCTCCTCGCTGCCTCCCCAATCAGAGATAGAGGAGCGAGGACAGGGAAGAGGCCGCCGTCGGCCTGGCCAACTCCGGCCATCTCCGGCCGAGGTGACGACACCGGCGGCCGCAGGGTGCAACGGCGCGCCCGTCCAGAGGAGAAAGAGGCGCTGGGGAGGGGTGGAGCACGAGGTGGCCGCGGCAACAGAGAACTGGGCGGTGGCCGATCCTGGGGGAAGCGCGGCCACGCCTACTCCCGCGACTAGGCAAGGGGATGTGGAGGCTAGGTGGGTAGTGGGGAGGCCTCTGGTGGTGGTGGACGGAAGAGAGGGGCTCGGCTTTGGGCTAATTTAGCCGGAGGGGAGCGACGGCCATGGGAGCCAACAGAGGCGAAGAGGAGCTCTCGAGCTCGAATGAGAGGCTGGGGAGGGGTAGTGGAGTGAGGCGGAGGCGATGGAGTGCTCGGGAGAGACTCGGGTGGCCTTATATAGGCAGAGGGGCGAGGTGCCGAGCTGTCATCGCCGTGGATGCGTGGCCGGCGTCGCGGACGCGTGGCCGGCGCCGCAGACGTGTGTGCTCGTGCATGAGCTCGGAGGCAAGCGACGAGAGGGAACATGAGGGAGATCTCATGGGAAAGAGGCAACCAAGGGAGCGCAGGAGAGATGCGGCCAAATGCCATTAAGGCGCGGTCGACCACAGTGCGCCCGTGAGCGCGCGGCGAAGAGCGCCAGCGAGGAGGCTTCGTGAGGGGGAGATGGCTCCAGGAGGACGGCGACGACGCGGGGAACACGCTAGACAGGCCCGTGCTCGTTGAGACGCTGAGTAGAGGAGGGGCCTGAGCAAGAAGACGTTCTAGGCGCGGCCGATGCACGCCAAAGCGGTGGTCACCGTGCAAACTGGCATCAAGAAGAGCCAAATGGCTGGCAATTATTGTCTAGGGGTAAGTCCTTCCTGGGGCGGTTTCAACTGTGGTGGTATCTCGGTTAAAAGCTCTGTGGTTAAATGGTAATCACCCTATAAAGTTTACTGGAGTAAACTTGGTCGTATAACAATACTCAACTGAGGTGAGATTAGAGCCAAATGAATTGTCTGGGGTGTTTAGGTTAGGAAGAACTGCCATAATGGGGAGTTGGGCAGGAAATGGACCAAGATTTAATGCACTTGCTTTGCAACTGCATTTTTGGTCCAGAAACTTGATTTGGATGATGCACTCACATGGAGTTATGGAATGTGATGCAACTTGGCAAATCCGCATGATATGGACATATAAAGATGCTGTAAAAGGCACATACCAAATGGACCATCCAAAATGGTACTTGCTTTACAAACATCATTTCTGTCCAGAAACTTGGAAAGATTCTAGAGCAATATTGGCTCAATGAACCATGCCCAAAATGGGTGTAGGTGGGTTATATGGATAATAGAAGGCATAGAAAAATTTTCAGCCATAATGGAGCAAGATAAAATATACTTGCTTCACAAACTGCAATTTTGGACAGAATCAAAGAATTGAAGATGAGCTCACATGGAGGCATGAAATGAGCTCTACTTTGGTGTAGGGCTATGATATTATGATATGAGGGATCATGAAAAATGGCAACTCATTTGGATATACCTAGCTTGCACCTCCTTCACAAAGCTTCTTTCTGGATAGAAACTTTGGAAAAACGTAATTAAATAATTACTAGGCAAATGAGGTTGCATTTTGGCATGTGGCGATGATATGTACAGGAAAAGGTGTCCAAGGAGTTTGAGGTCAATTGGGAAAAGGAAGATAGCACTTGCTTCACAATGTGCCATTTAGGGCAGAATAGGAAATGAATTATTTGAGCATGATGATAAACATGAAAAATGAAATATTTTGCCATATTTGAGAAATATATGACCCAAACAATTTATGAGAATATTTTGGGAATTTTAGGAGTGATGGAAATAAAGGTTGCTTCACAACCTAGGGCCAATTTGAGTTATTCCTTTAATAGAAAAGGAATATTCCCCATAAAAAGAATATTGGGATTTAGGCTAGGATGAAAATGACAGGGTCAAGGGAAGGGTTTGGGAATGACAAGCCACTCTGGAAACAAAGAAGAGGGCATCTTTTTCAGTTTCCAGACCACAAAGCCACGGAAAAAGAAAACTCAAGTAAAACCTCAGAAAAACAAAAGAAAAAGAAAGGGCCAAAAATTGGGCTGTCACACATACTAGGGACACTCTGTTTGTCTATGTATTCACACATGTACTAAGTTCCCGGTTAATAAAACTCTAGCTTGAAATAAACATTTATCATGATATAAGGAAATATAAATAACAACTTTATTATTGCCTCTAGGGCATATTTCCTTCAGTCTCTCACTTGCACTAGAGTCAATAATCTAGATTACATAGTAATGATTCTAACACCCATGGAGTCTTGATGCCGATCATGTTTTGCTCGTGAGATAGGCTTAGTCAATGTGTCTCCAACATTCAGATCCGTATGTATCTTGCAAATCTCTATGTCTCCCTCCTTGACTTGATCGCGGATGGAAAAGAAGCGTCTCTTGATGTGTTTGGTTCTCTTGTGAAATCTGGATTCCTTTGCCAAGGCAATTGTTCCAGTATTGTCACAAAAGATTTTCATTGGACCCGATGCACTAGGTATGACACCTAGATCGGATATGAACTTCATCCAGACTCCTTCATTTGCTGCTTCCGAAGTAGCTATGTACTCTGGTTCACATGTAGATCCCGCCATGACGCTTTGCTTGGAACTGCACCAACTAACAACTCCACCATTCAACATAAACATGTATCCGGTTTGTGACTTAGAGTCATCCGGATCAATGTCAAAGCTTGCATCGTTGTAACCATTTACAACAAGCTCTTTGTCACCTCCATAAATGAGAAACATATCCTTAGTCCTTTTCAGGTATTTCAGGATGTTCTTGACCGCTGTCCAGTGATCCACTCCTGGATTACTTTGCTACCTCCATGCTAAAATAATAGTAAGGCGCACATCAGGTCTGGTACACAGCATTGCATACATGATAGAACCTATGGTTGAGGCATTGGGAATGACTTTCATTTTCTCTCTATCTTCTGCAGTGGTCGGGCATTGAGCTTGATTCAACTTCACACCTTGTAATACAGACAAGAACCATTTCTTTGACTGATCCATTTTGAACTTCTTCAAAACTTTATCAAGGTATGTGCTTTGTAAAATTCCAATTAAGCATCTTGATCTATCTCTATATATCTTGATGCCCAATATATAAGAAACGTCACTGAGCTATTTCATTGAAAAAATTTATTCAAGTATCCTTTTATGTTGTTCAGAAATTCAGTATCATTTCCGATCAACAATATGTCATCCACATATAATATCAGAAATGCTACAGAGCTCCCCTCACTTTCTTGTAAATACAGGCTTCTCCAAAATTCTGTATAAATCCATATGCTTTGATCACACTATCAAAGTGTATATTCCAACTCCGAGAGGCTTGCACCAGTCCATAAATGGATCGCTAGAGCTTGCACACTTGGTTAGCACCTTTTGGATCGACAAAACCTTCTGGTTGCATCATATACAAATCTTCTTTAAGATATCCATTAAGGAATGCAGTTTTGACATCCATTTGTCAAATTTCATAATCATAAAATGCGGAAATTGCTAACATGATTCGGACAGACTTAAGCATCGCTACGGGTGAGAAGGTCTCATCCTAGTCAACTCCTTGAACTTCTCGAAAACCTTTCACAAGAAGTCGAGCTTTGTAGACAGTAACATTACCATCAGCGTCAGTCTTCTTCTTGTCAACCAAAGTCCACACTTTGTTCTCATACATGGATCTCGTCTCAGATTTCATGGCCTCAAGCCATTTCGCGGAATCTGGGCTCATCATCGCTTCCTGATAGTTTATAGGTTCATCATGGTGAAGTGACATGACCTCCAGAACAGGATTGCCGTAACACTCTGGTGCGGATCTTACTCTAGTTGACCTACGAGGTTCGGTAGTAACTATATCAGAAGTTTCATGATCATGACCATTAGCTTCCCCACTAATTGGTGTAGGAATCACTAGAACTGATTTCTGTGATGAACTACTTTTCAATTCAGGAGAAGGTACAATTACCTCATCAAGTTCTACTTTCCTCCCACTCACTTATTTTGAGAGAAACTCCTTCTCTAGAAAGGATCCATTCTTAGCAACGAATATCTTGCCTTCGGAACTGTGATAGAAGGTGTACCCAACAGTCTCCTTTGGGTATCCTATGAAGACACATTTCTCCGATTTGGGTTCGAGCTTATCAGGTTGAAGCTTTTTCACATCAGCATCGCAGCCCCAAACTCTAAGAAACAACAACTTGGGTTTCTTGCTAAACCATAGTTCATATGGTGTCGTATCAACGGATTTAGATGGTGCCCTATTTAACGTGAATGCAGCCGTCTGTAAAGCATAACCCCAAAACGATAGTAGTAAATAAGTAACAGACATTATAGATCGCACCATATCTAATAAAGTACTATTAAGACGTTCATACACACCATTACGGTGGTGTTCCAGGTGGCGTGAGTTGTGAAACTATTCCACATTGTTTCAAATGAAGACCAAACTTGTAACTCAAATATTCACCTTCATGATCAGATCATAGAAACTTTATTTTCTTATTACAATAATTTTACACTTCACTCTGAAATTCTTTGAACTTTTCAAATGTTTCAGATTTATGTTTCATCAAGTAGATATACCCATATCTGCTCAAATCATCTGTGAAGGTCGGAAAATAACGATACCCGCCGCGAGCCTCAACACTCATCGGACCGCATACAATGGTATGTATTATTTCCAACAAGTTTTTTTGCTCATTCCATTGTTCCGGAGAATGGAGTGTTAGTCATCTTGCCCATGATGCATGGTTCGCAAGCATCAAGTGATTCATAATCAAGTGATTCCAAAAGTCCATCAGCATGGAGTTTCTTCATGCGATGTACACCAATATGACCTAAACGGCAGTGCCACAAATAAGTTGTACTATCATTATTAACCTTGCATCTTTTGGCTTCAATATTATGAATATGTGTATCACTACAATCGAGATTCAACAAAAATAGACCACTCATCAAGGGTGCATGACCATAAAAGATATTACTCATATAAATAGAACAACCATTATCCTCTGAATTAAATGAATAACCATCTCGCATCAAACAAGATCCAGATATAATGTTCATGCTTAACGCTGGCACCAAATAACAATTATTCAGGTCTAAAACTAATCCCGGAGGTAGATGTAGAGGTAGCGTGCCGACAGCGATCACATCGACTTTGGAACCATTTCCCACGCTCATCGTCACCTTGTCCTTAGCCAATCTTTGTTTAATCTGTGGCCCATGTTTCGAGGTGCAAATATGAGCAACAGAACCAGTATCAAATACATAGGCGCTACTACGAGCATTAGTAAGGTACACATCAATAACATGTATATCAAATATACCTTTCACTTTGCCATCCTTCTTATCCACCAAATACTTGGGGCAGTTCCGCTTCCAGTGACCAATCCCTTTGCAGTAGAAGCACTCAGTCCCAGGCTTAGGTCCAGACTTGGGCTTCTTCACTTGAGCAGCAAGTTGCTTGTCGCTCTTCTTGAAGTTCCCCTTCTTCCCTTTGCCCTTATTCTTGAAACTGGTGGTCTTGTTAACCATCAACACTTGATGCTCCTTCTTGATTTCTACCTCTGTAGCCTTTAGCTCGGGAATTGTCTTATCCATCCCTTGCATATTATAGTTCATCATGAAGTTTTTGCAGCTGGGTGGCAGTGATTGAAGAACTCTATCAATGACACTATCATCAAGAAGATTAACTCCCTGTTGAGTCAAGTGGTTGTGGTACCTAGACATTCTGAGTATATGTTCACTGACATAACTATTCTCCATTTTGCAGTTGTGGAACTTATTGGATACTTCATATCTCTCAATCCAGGAATTTGCTTCAAATATTAACTTCAACTCCTGGAACATCTCATATGCTCCATGACATTCAAAACGTTGTTGAAGTCCCGGTTCTAAGCTGTAAAGCATGGCACACTGAACTATCGAGTAGTCATCAGCTTTGCTCTTCCATACGTTCATAACGTCTGGAGTTTCTCCTGTAGCGGGTCTTGCACCTAGCGTTGCTTTCAGGACGTAATTCTTCTATGCAGCAATGAGGATAATACTCAAGTTACGGACCTAGTCCGTGTAGTTGCTACCATCATCTTTCAACTTAGCTTTCTCTTGGAATGCATTAAAATTCAAGGGAACGGTAGCACGGGCCATTGATCTACAACAACATAGACATGAAAAATACTATGAGGTACTAAGTTCATGATAAATTAAAGTTCAATTAATCATATTACTTAAGAACTCCCACTTAGATAGACATCTCTCTAGTCATCTAAATGATTACGTGATCCATATCAACTAAAACATGTCCGATTATCACGTGAGATGGAGTAGTTTTCAATGGTGAACATCACTATGTTGATCATATCTACTTATATGATTCACGTTCGACCTTTCGGTCTCAGTGTTCCGAGGCATATCTGCATATGTTAGGCTTGTCAAGTTTGACCTGAGTATTCTGCGTGTGCAAAACTGGCTTGCACCTGTTGTATGTGAACGTAGAGCTTATCACACCCGATCATCATGTGGTGTCTCGGCATGACGAACTATAGCAACGGTGCATACTCAGGAAGAACACTTATACCTTGAAATTTAGTGAGAGATCATCTTATAATGCTACCTCCATACTAAGAAAAATAAGATGCATAAAAGATAAACATCACATGCAATCAAAATAAGTGATATGATATGGCCACCATCATTTGTGCCTTTGATCTCCATCTCCAAAGCACCGTCATGATCACCATCGTCACCAGCTTGACACCTTGATCTCCATTGAAGTATCATTGGCGTCTCGTCAACTATTGCTTCTACGACTATCGCTACCGTTTAGTGATAAAGTAAAGCAATTAAATGGCGATTGCATTTCATACAATAAAGCGATAACCATAAGGCTCCTGCCAGTTGTCAATAACTTTTACAAAACATGATCATCTCATACAAAAATTTATATATCATCACGTCTTGACCATATGACATCACAACATGCCCTGCAAAAACAAGTTAGACGTCCTCTACTTTGTTGTTGCAAGTTTTACGTGGCTGCTATGGGCTTCTAGCAAGAACCGTTCTTACCTATGCATCAAAACCACAACGATTTTTCGTCACATGTGTTGTTTAACATTCAACAAGGACCTGGCATAGTCAAACTCGATTCAACTAAAGTTGGAGAAACAGACACCCGCTAGCCACCTATGTGTGAATCACGTTGGTAGAACCAGGCTCATGAACACGGTCATGTAATGTTGGTCCAGGTCACTTCATCCAACAATACCACCAAATCAAAGTAAGATGTTGCTGGTAAGCAGTATGACTATTATTGCCCACAACTCATTGTGTTCTACTCGTGCATATAACATCTACGCATAGACCTGGCTCGGATGCCACTGTTGGGGAAAGCCGTACTTCAAAATTTCACCTACGATCACGCAAGATCTATCTAGGAGATGCATAGAAACGAGCGGGGAAGAGCATCTTCATACCCTTGAATATTGCAAACTAGAAGCGTTTATCAACGCGGTTGATGTAGTCGTACACCTTGACGATCCGTCCCAATCAAGTACCGAATATACGGCACCTCTGCGTTCAGCACACGTTCAGCTCGATGACGTCCTCGCCTTCTTGATCCAGCAAGACGGGAGAAGTAGTAGATGAGTTTCGGCAGCACGACGGCGTGGTGACGGTGTTGGTGAAGAACAATCTCCACATGGCTTCGCCAAGCACAACGGAAACTATGATGGAGGATAAACTAGAGGGGACAGGGTTGCCGGCACACGGCTTGGTGATTCTTGATGTGTCTTTGGTGCTAGCCATGCCCCTCTATTTATATGTTGAGCCTTGGGGTTGAAACTAGGAGTAAAAGCCTCAACAAAGTCAGTTTCACCCAAAAGGCAAGAGTCCTTTTCGGACTCCAGGGCCAGACGCAGGGACCTTGGCATCTGGCCCCTGGACTCTGCAAAACTTCCTTTTGCGCTTTCCAAAAACATTGTGGGCTTTCCCCTTTGGCCCAAATAAAGTGTTCTCGTACCCAAACATTTTGGGAAACATCCGGAACCCCTTCCGGAGACCAAACACTATTATCCCATATATCAATCTTTACCTCTGGACCATTCTGGAGCTCCTCGTCATGTCCGTGATCACATATGGGATTCTGAACAACATTCGATTACCAACATACATAACTCATATAGTATTGTATCGTCGACGAACGTTTAAGCGTGCGAACCCTACGGGTTCGAGAACTATGTAGACATGGCCGAGACACTTCTCCGGTCAATAACCAATAGCGGAACCTAGATGCCCATATTGGCTCCTACATATTCTACGAAGATCTTTATCGGTCGAACCTTATGACAACATACGTAATTCCCTTTGTCATCGGTATGTTACTTGCCCGAGATTCGATCATCGGTATCACCATACCTAGTTCAATCTCGTTACCGGCAAATCTCTTTACTCGTTCTGTAATGCATCATCCCGCAACTAACTCATTATTCACATTGCTTGCAAGGCTTATAGTGATGTGCATTACCGAGAGGGCCCAGAGATACCTCTCCGATACACGGAGTGACAAATCCTAATCTCGAACTATGCCAACTCAACAAACACCATCGGAGACACATGTAGAGCATCTTTATAATCACCCAGTCACGTTGTGACATTTGATAGCACACAAGGTGTTCCTCCGGTATTCGGGAGTAGCATAATCTCATATTCAGAGGAACATGTATAAGTCATTTAGAAAGCAATAGAAATAAAACTAAACGATCCTAAATGCTAAGCTAATGGATGGGTATTGTCCATCATTCTCTAATGATGTGATCCCATTCGTCAAATGACAACACATGTTTATGGTCAGGAAACTTAACCATCTTTGATTAACGAGCTAGTGTAGTAGAGGCATACTAGGGACACTCTGTTTGTCTATGTATTCACACATCTACTAAGTTTCCGGTTAATACAATTATAGCATGAATAATAAACATTTATCATGATATAAGGAAATATAAATAACATCTTTATTATTGCCTCTAAGGCGTATTTCCTTCATCTTCGTGGGCGCCGCCAACGCTAGAGGCTTCGAATGGGTCTCCACGGATAGAGCGCGCTGCTCACGCTTTTAGGTTCACGCAAGCGAGCCCCCTGCCTTGCGTTCCAAAGATGTCGTGGGAAACCACGGCCATCTATGGACCAAAGGGCCCCTTGCTGGTTCGGCAGGGGAACACCGCATTGCACAAAGAGCAGACGAGCGTGGCGCGGCATGACAGAGACCATGCAAGCAATTTTACCCAGGTTTGGGCCACCATGAAGCGTAAAACCCTACTCCTGCTTTAGTTGATTGATGGTGGAAAAACTGGTGACGAGGCGGAGCACACTTCCCGGCAGGGGTTGCCTCAGGACGACAGCGGCTACGCACGTCCGGGTGTGTGTGTTGTTCAACTTTCCAACCCTTTCTACAGTTGCCATGGGCCTCCTTTTATAGATTAAGGGGTTACCTCAATGCCAAAGTAGTCACTATGCACTGATAAGATAGCAAACAGTGCTACCATACCTAATTAACTCTGCAGGCTAACAGGGTGCATTAACGGCACCACCTAACGTCACATCGTTGGTTGCCCGGCAAGCCTTGCCGGGCTATCTCGCCAGCTCCATGCCTGCTCGCTTGACACATTACAGGACGGGTGTCATATGTAGGTATTTCCCGTAGAGATAGACTGCCATGTGGCAAATGGCTACCACTCAATCACTTTCCGGCTTGACACTGCACTAATCGATGATGTGGGTCGTGGTGGAGTGGTTGGGTGAGGTGGTTTAGCCTTCGTGAGCCCCGGTAGGCCCTGCCGGGATGCCTTGGATGTCTTCTTTCGGGGGTGGCCTCACCCTTGTCAAGCTCGCCTGACCGGCAAGGGAGGCTTCTCTCCTGGTGGTGTCTTGCTCTTCTGGCTGGATCTTGGTCCTATTGATCTGCATGTTGGTCCTTCGATGATCTTGGTCTCTTGTACTCTGGCTTGGCCTTGGCGTGCCCGTGCATGAGTCAGGGGAAAATATATACCCCCGTCTGTTTTCCCTGACACTGAGTGAAGCGGTAACATAGCCAAACAACTGTTTGTTGGGATGGTGGAAAATGCTAGAGGTTGTTTCATGGCATATTGGGAAGCTTGATAAACAAGTGGTGGGTAGCACGACATAGCGATAGCATCGAGACAACTAGCATAGCAAAAATAGTAGTGAGATCCAAGGTGACAGTCATCTTGCCTGGAATCCCGCTAGGAAGAAGACCGAGTCCATGAAGAAGACGAACGGGCGTAGAGGAACCAAGCGTAGTTGAACGAATCCTCACGATCACAACGAAACAGGAACTATCGAGAAGAAGCACAACCGGAAAGGAGCAAACAACACAGTAAACACACAACGCATACCATGGCATGATGCTCATCCAAGTATGATGCATGACGATTCTATATGATGCTACTCATGGAAAGAGATGATGCATACAAGAACATCATATCAAAGCAAGTTTAAATGAGGCCGGAAACAACATATAACAATTCCGGATAGTCCCCATATGCAAATTTCAAAATTGGTACTGATCTGAACAAAACATTAACTTAAAGTTGTTCAACAGCAAGTTTTTTCTTGACAGAAAGACTGTAAGGGAACCCCCTACAGTATAATTGGTGCAACAAACCCAAATTGCAAGTACCATGGCTTGAACCTGGGTGGGTGGGAAGGCATCAGCCCCTTCCCACCACTAGGCTATGCCTTAGTCTGCTGTTCAATAGCAATTTAAAGAGCACCATGATGATCTCCACGTTTTTCTAATCAATATACATATAGAGTTCAATTAATTCGGAGGTACGGCCTAGAAGATATGAGCAAAACAAGTTAAACATGACATGATGAAACTACATGCAAAACCAAGCAAGTTTCATATAGATCATGCTCAAAATGAAGCAACAGTTCAACACATACACATGAAACAAGTTTAAAGGACAAGCTGTCGAAAACAGCGACTAGGCATATAGCAAGCATCAAAATAACATGCTACAAGTACAAGATTGTGCTGGGTTGCGGGGGCGCGGGCGCGAGGCAGCAGGGACGGCAGCGCGCACGCGGGCTCGAGCATCGTACGGGCGGCGACGCGCGCAGGCTCGGGCGGGCCAGCGATGGGCCTAGCGGGCAGCGCGGGGACACGTGGGAGGTGGCGGTTGTGGAGTGGAGGAGGCTGGCGGTGGTGCGGATTTCGAGGTGAGGCTAGGGTTTCCAATTACGGAGGGGCTAGGCCTTCCTTTTATAGGCAGGGAGGCTAGGTATTTGGGATTTCGTCCGTTTTCGGACCATTCGATCACCATCGATCAGTCCGGATCGGAGGGGCCTAGGTGAGGGGTTGGTGGGATGTGTAGATGGTCGGGCTGAGAGGAGTGAAGACAAATGCAGCCCGGCAATAGTTTTCGGACATCGTCTGACATTAGACATGCTATATTGCGGCTATATGTTTAATGTTTGTGCTATCAAACGGACTCCGAGTGCGACGAAATTTGGCAGGCGGTCTACCTACACTATAAATAAGACCGCATGCCAACTTTCAGCCCATTCCATGAACATTTTTGTGCCACTTATAAAATAATATTTCGGAGGTGTCACGGGCGTGTGCGAGTGTGTCTGGGCTCAGAACGCACAACAGAGAGAACTGTGAGACCGGAACAGATGCAAGTTTTGAAAAACATGCAGATGAAATGCACATGATGACATGGCAAAGTGCAACATGCAAGCAAATGACATGGCAATGACGGCGAATAACTGGAAGACATCTGGCGCATCGGTCTCGGGGCGTTACACCAACCCTATCATAACGGGTTTAAACGAGCCTAATCGGCACTAGGTAGTAGTTTTTTGGCGCGGGTTAAGAAATTTTGGGTGTCTTTTTGCTATTTTTGTACAGCAGTTTCTTCCTAGGGTTGGTTGAAAGTGGTAGATTTTTGTTAAATACTCTACATACTATAAGTAGGACTGAAAGTTTAGCTTTGGAAGCCAATAAGCACGGCTAGTTACATAGTGCCTATGTGTATATAATTTAAACTAAATATCGACCATGGGTGACTAATATCTTGATGGAAAACTCGAAACTATGGAAATACTAGCAACGTGCACGTGCGCTGCAACAGATTGTAAGTAGAATAATACTTATTCACAAACTTGATAGAAAACACCCTAATTTTGATATACATATATCACTAAAATATATTATGTTCTAGTCAGAATATATTCCTCAGGCTGTTTTGATGAGGTGATGGAGGGATGTGGTTGATTTTAAGATACTAAGTGGTTTTCCGCAAATTGGAGTAGAGAAGTGGCATGTTGTTGCGAAAAGGCAAAAACTTATCTCACGGTCGTTAGATGTAGATCTAATGGTCAGAAATGACGGATGGAAGACACACCGTCATCACGAACTAGGTCTTTTATAGGAGTATAAGTATGTAAATACAAGTGTATTATTGATACTTGTTTCCCATAAAGTTGGATCTACGTTCTATTCAACGGCTGAGCATGTGGGGCCTTAGCACGATGGATTCCCGACTGTGTAAAACAAAGGTTTTCCCGTCACTGATAAGGAGGGGGTGACGGCGGCGTGCTTTTGGCTTGCTCTAGTCCTCGTAGTCATACTAGGTGGTCTACGGACGCATGGATGTATTATTTTTCACATCTCGTGTTCAGCATACTGCTATGACTGTTGATGAATAAACGTAGTTTATTCATGAGAAAACCTTGGTCGAGCGTGTGTGCATGAGAGAGATAACACGTGTGTGCGATATGGAAAGACTGAGGCACTGATAAGAGATTCTTTGTGTGTCTGTGTGTTTGGAGGATAGAGAGAGACATGTGCATGTGGCTTTGTGTTTTGTAACGTGGAGACACATAGACATAATCATAGAGTGAGTGTGTGACATACACATGCAGACTAGGGGAGAGATGTGTGAGTTAGAGAGACATAGAATTTTGGTGCGCATGTGAGTTAGAGAGAGAGGGGGGATATATAAATATACCCAGAGCTAGAGAGAATATGCAACGGTGTGTGTCTTAAAAGAAGGATCTAGATAGATGGGTGTTGTGCTTGTTTGTGCGCGCACGTGTGCATGAGAGGGAGTGTGTGTATGTGGAGAAGAGAGACCTTTTAACACCCACGATGCGGCTATATCTCCCACGTGTCAGAGCACGACTTAGAGGCATAACCGCATGGTAGGCATGTCGCAAGAGGGGTAATCATTACACATCCCATGTACTGAATAAGAAAGGGATAAAGAGTTGGCTTACAATCGCCACTTCACACAATACATAAATATAGCATTACATCATCCAGAATACAATCAAGGTCTTACTACGGAACCAACATAAATAAAGACAACCCCAAATGCATAGATCCCCGATCGCCCCAACTGGGCTCCACTACTGATTGTCCGGAAAGGAAACATAGTAACGTCCTGAATCCTCGTCGAACTCCCACTTGAGTTCGGTAGCGTCCCCTGCACTGGCATCATCGGCACCTGCATCTGGTTTTGGAAGTATCTGTGAGTCACGGGGACTCAGCAATCTCACACCCTCGCGATCAAGCCTATTTAATCTTAAAGGTAGGAAAGGGTAGTGAGGTGGAGCTGCAGCAAGCACTATCATATATGGTGGCTAACTTACGCAAATGAGAGCGAGAAGAGAAGCAAAGCAAGGTCATGAACTAGAAGTGATCAAGAAGTGATCCTGAAACTACTTACGTTCAAGCATAACACAAGAACCGTGTTCACTTCCCGGACTCCGCCAAAAAGAGACCATCACGGCTACACACGCGGTTGATGCATTTTAATTAAGTTAAGTGTCAGGTTCTCTACAACCGGATATTAACAAATTCCCATCTGCCCATAACCGCGGGAACAACTTTCAAAAGTTCAAAACCCTGCAGGGGTGTCCCAACTTAGCCCATCCCAAGCTCTCACGGTCAACGAAGGATATTCCTTCTCCCAGGAAGACCCGATCAGACTCGGAATCCCAGTTACAAGACATTTCGACAATGGTAAAACAAGACCAGCAAAACCACCCGAATGTGCCGACAAATCCCGATAGGAGCTGCACATATCTCGTTCTCAGGGCACACCGGATGAGCAATCCATACAACTAAAACCAACCCTCAAGTTTCTCCGAGCTGGCGCTACAAGGGGCTCTAGTTTGGACCAACACTCAGAGGAGCACTGGCCCGGGGGGTTAAAATAAAGATGACCCTCAGGAGTGCGACTCCCAAGGGAAAAGCAGGCGGTGGTGAGGCAAATGGTAAAACCAAGGTTGGGCCTTGCCGGAGGAGTTTTATTCAAAGCAAACTGTCAAGGGGTTCTCATAACACCCAACCGCGTAAGGAACGGAAAATCAAGGAACATAACACCAGTATGACAGAAACTAGGGCAGCAAGAGTGGAACAAAACACCAGGAATAAGGCCGAGCCTTCCACCCTTTACCAAGTACATAGATGCATTAATTAAATAAGAGATATTGTGATATCCAAACAATATGCATGTTCCAAATATGGAACAAACTTCATCTTCAACTGCAACTAGCAACGCTATAAGAGGGGCTGAGCAAAGCGGTAACATAGCCAAACAACGGTTTGCTAGGAAATGTGGGTTAGAGGCTTGACATGGCAATATGGGAGGCATGATAAAGCAAGTGGTAGGTATTGTGGCATAGCAATAGAGAGAGCAACTAGCAAGCAAAGATAGAAGTGATTTCGAGGGTATGGTCATCTTGCTGAGATCCCGCAAGGAAGAAGAACGAGTCCATGAAGAGGACAAACGAATGAAGTCGAACGAATCCTCACAAACGTGACGTTTACGGAACCAACCCGAAGAAGCACACCGGAAAGAAGCAAACAACATGGTAAACAACCATCACATAATCATGGCATGATGCACAACCAAGTATGATACATGTCTGGTTTAATGAGGCATGGCATGGCAAAATGCACAAATAATCCTACAAATTAAGTGGAGCTCAATATGCAACGGTTGCATATTGACGAAACACCACGTCAAATATTTAGTTCCTCTAGTTTATGTACCCAACAATATTAAATGCTGATTAACATGGCAAGGGGTGAAGCACAATAAAACTACCTATCTAGGCAAGTTTAAATGAGGCCGGAAACAACGAACAACAATTCCGGTAAATCCCCATATGCATATTTTATGTTTGGTATAGTTAAACTAGGCATTTTTCTACCCCATTTACATATAAAGTTTGTTAAGTTTGGAGCTACGGTTATTTAGTTGTGAAATAAATTATTTTAACATGGCATAGGAGGAAATTGATGCAAACAGCAGTTCAAACATTTTAAACATAGATGAAAGTTGCAAATTATGAAACTAGACAAAATTCTAAGCAAGTTACATATATAACTTTTTTTAATCTGATGCATGGTTCTGAAGTTATTATATGTATGAACATTAAGGGGTTTTTTGAAAAACTGCAGTCTCTGGAATAATAACTAAATCGCAGAACTGAAGAAAAAAACATGAGGCGGGCCGAATCTAGCCAGGCCAAAAGAAGGAAAAAAGGGAGGCGCTGGGGGGTTGCCTCACCATGGGCCTTGGCCCGATTAGGAGGGAGGCTGGAGGAGGGGCGCTGGGCCTTGGCGACTCGAGAAGGAGGGCACGGTCAACGCGCTAGCGATACAGGGGGTCGAGACGCTCGTCGTCCTCTGCAACTGCCAGCGATGCAGGAGGCCGCAACAGTGGGACTTGGCGGGGCGCCAGCGACGCGGACGAGATGAAGGGGACTCCGGGCGCAGAAGCTCTAGGCGGCGGCAATGGCCCCGAAGCTGCACGAGGCCGAGCGCCATGGTGGTTGCAGCGGCGACTGGCTGTTGCGGGAGCTGTAGCCATGGCGCGGGGCGGGGTTGGAGCTGCAGCAGTCCCTTAGCGACGAGGATGGCAGGAGGTGGCCGGACGGAGCGAAGATGGTCTGGAACGGGCGCGGGAGTGATCCAGCGGCCAGTCGGTCCACGCGGGCGAGCAGAGGCGCGTCAAGCTCATTCCTGAGCAGAGGATGACGACGGACTTGGCGCAAGCTCCCGACGACAGGGAGGACCGGGAACAGCGGGATCTGGCCGGGTCCTAGGCGAGGACGGCGACTGCTCGCGGTTCAGTGGAGGTCCAGGGCGGCTGCGATCGTCTCCCTGAAGCTCCTGCAGGTTGCGGCGGTCAGCAATACAGGGGAGCAGCGAAGGAAAACTTGGCGCACGAGACGACCTACTGGTGCTGTTCACCGACGAGGGCGGAGCAAGGCGGCGGCATGGCGACGTGGACGCCGGGGTTGGGCTCCTGTCTGTGA
>NC_057806.1:297307505-297330110 GCF_018294505.1 Triticum aestivum | reverse complement strand
AAGACGGTCTGGTGGCTGGATGTGGTTGCCGGCGGCAGTACCGGTTGTCGGACGATGAGGCGAGGTAGAGGAGCACGGGAGGTGCCTTGGCTTGCAGTTGACTCCGGGAGGCAGCATGGATGCAGATCAGCAGCGTCTGGTCTTGAGGAAGCGGGCCGATGGCCATGGTGGATGGATCGGGAGGAGGTTGTGGCTGGCTGGCTATGGGTGGAATTTGGCGGCGATGAGGGGGTTGGTCCGGTTGGAAAATCGAGGGGGGATTTTTGGATTTGGGGAGGATCCCGAGGTGGGAGATAGTGCGGCGGCGGCAGGGACAAATCCCTGGATTTTAGGGTTGGCTTGATTTGGTAGGTGGTGGTCTTATATATGGAAATAGGATTGAGGTAGGACCCTCCGATCGAAATCGGGCAGTCAAGAGAAACAGGCTAGGGAGTCCAAATAAGAAAACGATGATGTTTTATAGATGTTTGGAGATGTTCCGGACCCATCGGTCACGACTGCTCGGGTCGGGTTCGGGGAAGTTTCGGACGCGCGAGAGGGGTTTGTGCACTGCGCAAAGAGGGGTAGGCTGGGCCTAGGTGGATTGTGAAGAAGGGCTTGGGCTAAGAGGAAAGAGGGGGAATGCAGCCCGGCGACTGTTTCCGGAGACCGAAAACGTCCGACGGTTTGACCGACTATATTGTCGCTATAGTTATCCGTTGGGGCATCAAACAAACTCTGAATGCGATGAAACTTGGTGGGCGGCCTACCTACAACATAACAACACCGCATACCAACTTTCAACCCATTCTGAGAACATTTTTCCGTCCACTTATAAAAATACTATTCCGGACATGCCGCGGGTGCGTGCGAGTGTGTCTGGGCTCAAAACAGACAACGGAAGGAATGGCGAGGCTGGGACGGATGCAAGTTTTGAAAACATGATGATGCAATGCACGTGATGACCTAACAAGATGCAACACGCAAGCGACGGACATGGCAATGACAGCGAAAAACTAGGAGGCACCTGGCGCATCGGTCGCGGGGCGTCACAGACCACTAATGATGTAAACCTAGTGGGGAAGGGGGAATGGTGTGACATGTGTGTCCAAGAGAGAGAAAGGCATGTGTAGATGTAGAATCAAAAGTATGTCTAGAGGGGGTGATTAGACTACTTGACCAAATAAAAATCTAACATTTTCCCAATTTTAGTTGTGGGCAGATTTTAGCAATTAACACAAGTCAAGCAATCAACCTACACATGAAATTCTAAGACTGTAGCAGCGGAAAGTAAAACATTGCATGTGAAGGTAAAGGGAAGGGTTTGGAGAGTGCCAACACAATGAAGACATGAAGATTTGTGGCGTGGTTCCGATAGGTGGTTGTCGGTATCAAAACCAGCGGGTCTCGGGTAGGGGGTCCCGAATTGTGTGTCTAGGATCGATGGTAACAAGAGACGGGGGACACGATGTTTACCCAGGTTTGGGCCCTCTCTATGGAGGTAATACCCTACGTCCTGCTTGATTGATCTTGATGAATATGAGTGTTACAAGAGTTGATCTACCACGAGATCGTAATGTCTAAACCCTAGAAGCATAGCCTGTATGACTATGGTAATGAATATATCCTTTCCGGACTAACTACTCCGGTTTATATAGACACCTGGGGGATCTAGGGTTTACATAGAGTCGGTTACATAAGAAGGAATCTTAATAGTCGGTCGCCAAGCTTGCCTTCCACGCAAAGGAGAGTCCAATCCAGACACAGGTATAGTCTTCGGCCTTCATGTCTTCACAGCCCATCAGTCCGGCCCATGGATAACAGGCCGGACGCCCGAGGACCCCTTAGTCCAGGACTCCCTCAGTAGCCCCCGAACCAGTCTTCAATAGCGAGGTTTTCGGCACACAAATTGTCTTTGGCATTGCAAGGCGGGTTCCTCCTTTAATGATCTCCAAGTGATATATTCGGCCATTGGTTCAATGTCGCCCTCCTCGACCTCTACATGTTAAATAACTTCGCCTTCCACGTGTCAAGCGAAGGTGGAAGGTCAGGGTATTTTTGCAGATAACACCCCGTCCAAGCAAGGAAGAACGCCTATTAAAGAGATTGGATCCTAGATCTATTCGGATCCACGCAGAGGAAATTCCCTGGAAACTGCTTATGAGAAACCATTCCAGCATGGCTAGCGACCCCAGCTCCTCCATCCGTTGCGGCCCAGAGAAAGGCGAGTGGGAGAGGTGTTCAGTGCCCCACAGTCAATTGACGAAGCTACAGACACAGGGATTTCTTCCCCCCGCAGATCTAGTTTCTGTTCGAGCGGGGCTAGATTCCCTCAACGGTGAGATTCAGGCAGAGGACTTCCCCAATCAATCTGGGGGAGAGTGAGTATTTTTCGTCCCCTACCTACTAAGGGGCGTTGGTTTTCCCATTCATCCGTTCCTCTGAGGGATTCTGGAATACTATGGCCTTCAGCTGCACAACTTCACCCCTGCCTCCATTCTGCACATTGCTGGTTATGTCGCTTTATGCGAATTATTCCTGGGTATCGAGGCTCATTTCGAGTTGTGGAGGAAGTTGTTCTGTCTTGTCCCACGTAATCACGAGGGGTCAATATTTGAAGTGGGCGGAGCCGAAGTATGGCGTATCGCCAATACTGGATATCTATCTAGCACACCAAGGAAGGCACCAGAAGAATGGCCTTCCGAATGGTTCTATATCGAGGACGTCGCGCTTCCCGACCCAGTTCGAAAGGGTCTTCCCAAATTTGCGAGCGTTCCGCTGAAGAAACGCCACAGTTGGCGTCCCTGGAGTCTTGAAGAGGAAGACTGCGCGGAAGTTCGCCGGCTTATGAGCAAGATAAGGATGCTCGCATAGTCCGGACTCACAATAATCGAGGTAATGGCAACCTCCATAGTGCGAGGGGTTCAGCCTCTACAATACAGAGGGCTGCCCATGTGGCACTACAATGGAGAAGACGACGCTTCCCGCTATGGCCGGAAGGGTCCGGATACCCCCGCCGCTCTGGCCAAAATCTTGGTCGAGCTGTTTAAAGGGGAGGAAGAGGAGTTTCTTCGCATTAAGCACAGAGATGGATATTCAATGTATGATCCTCCCAGTTGGGTAAGCCTCGACCCCTCTATTCCA
This sequence comes from Triticum aestivum, assembly GCF_018294505.1. Classification (NCBI taxonomy): domain Eukaryota; kingdom Viridiplantae; phylum Streptophyta; class Magnoliopsida; order Poales; family Poaceae; genus Triticum; species Triticum aestivum. The sequence goes on along the minus strand of NC_057806.1, from coordinate 297,326,987 downwards.
CTCATTCCACTTCCAGATTACTTTTGATAAATTTCAAGTCTGTTTGTTATGACAGCACAGGCGGAAGGTCACCGAAGGACTTCATAGTCCTGCCCCATAGCCGGAGATCCACAACCGGTAGCTAGATCCTAGGTTTGAAGAGGATCCGGATATATTCGTGGTGCTTGCGGAGGGAGTGTTTTACCAGACAAGCTATGACGGCACAGAAGTGGCCATTACCGCCGACTACCCTGGCCTTCTTCCTTCTTCACATGTAGACAATTAAGAAACACCTTCTCTAAAAGAGTGCTCTTATTCTGCCTCACCCACCGCACTGTGCTGTGCTTCACAGGGGAGACATTTTGTGATTTCGAGGAGAACGGCCCCTGCGCCGAGCAAGCCTTTGAAGAGGAAGGCGAGCGAAGACACAGCCAAGCCTTCATCGAGGAGGTACGGATAAACATGCTTTTCAGCAGCCGCATCTGAATGTGACTTGTGTGTTTGTTTGGTTACATGAAGAAGACTCCCCGAACTTTGTCCGGGGACCCGGTCGGTGGTGTTCCCAACAACCGGAATTTAGATCCAATCGGTGAGACTGGGGCTGGTGCAGGAATAGCGCCGGACTGCCCTTCGGCCAAGGGTTCAGAAAATATGTCTGTCACCAACTCAGAGGTAGAGAGTGCCATGAACCATCGGCGTTGCAGGGCTGTCTTGCGAGACTCCAAGTTCTCGGAGGAGGCTTTTAATGCCTTTAGCTCAGGCGACGCATACATCCGAGCTGCTCGAGATGGCCTTACAGAGCCACTAAGCAATATCTGACAGATGTGCAAGTAAGTTTTATTTGTCAAAAAAGGATAACCATATGCCTGTAGCCCCCGAGACTGGAAGCAGTTGGCACAACTGATTTAAGGATCGTTGTACGACCAGGCCCTTACAGAGAAGAATTGCTTACTAGCCCAGGAGCTGGCGAAGTGCCGGGCGCAGCTAAATGCTGCTACTGCCGAACTGGAAAACGTCAAGAAGTCATCTTCTGGTAGTGTTCCCCTCCACCGAGGAACAATAATTGTATATCAACTGTGCTAATTCTGCTGTTGATCGCATAATAGGGTCGTCGGATCAACTTGAAGAAAAGTTGAAGATCGCCCAAGAGGGAGAAAAGGAGGCAAAAAGGCAACACGCCGAAGCCGAGCGTGTGCTGACCCGCGTCAGGGACGAGAAAAACAAGCTACAGGATTCCAACACTATGTTGGGTGAAGAATTGAAAGATGTTCGAGCCCAGCTAGCCGATTTCGTGAAGGAGAACAAGAAGCTGCGGGGCGGCATATTCAGTATGTGTCTGGACTATTTCTAAAGTAGTTCAGAGATAAATGGGACTAATATAGTCATGTTTGCAGGTATATTGACATGATGTCCTGAAGAGGAGGTATCCGGATCATCGAGTGATCTGCTGCAAGGACTGTCGCAAGTGCACGAGCATGCCCGGCTGGCCATGCGGAGCGTTGCCAAGGCCTTATGGCTATCCGCCTCCCCTCCAGGATGTATGGAGGAGCTTCTAGAGCTATTCAAGGGAGCGCGGCGGCGTATCCGACTATGGAAGATATCGTCCTACTAAGAGGGCACGCGAGAGGCCTGGGCTATGGTGAAAACGCGATATACCAAGCTGGATCCAAATCACATATCCCGGGTTGGACCGGTAGGGTCAAATAGGGAAGAAATTACCATTAGTTTAGTATATGACCAAGTAGAGGTGGCTGCCAAATATTCCCAATAGGATTGTAAGTTAGACTGCCTATTGGAAGGTGTAGAGGAGGAAGTGTTCGAGTCCAAATGACTGTGTACTTTACTCATTATGCGGAACTCTAGCTGAATTGTATATCATTTGTCATGGCAGACCTTTTCGCTTCAACCTCCAGACCTGAATGTGAGGAGTGTTTCCGAATACCATCGCGACCGAATAGGCCAGGGAATGCCTGGAAAAATAGGCGTAGGGGTCATAGTTGCTTGAACAGACAAGTTGTATCCGGCTAGCTATGTTATATTACATTAATATTGTAAGAAACATCTTCCAGAAAGAATAGTTCCGTTAAGGGTTCCTTTCCCTGGGTGTGCATGCATTTAATGTACATGTCCGAATTATGATGTGGGCACCACAGTTTGTATAACTTCTGGGGGTGTACAATGGAGTGAGTTTAAAAACCATCTTTAATTCACCGACCGAATATTCCCTTAAGAATGCTAGCTTTCGGCTTCACCCAGTCTGAGGTACACATCCGTATGACCCGGCAGTAACAATCACAGAGGTGCTCCCTTTATGCCCTAGCCGAACTAACGGGAACATAGGGCATAAGCACAAGAGCCAGGCACCCCAGCTTGGCCAAAACTTAAGTCATATCGATGCGTATAGTGGCAAAGAAAAAGTAATTATGGAAAAACTCATATGTGAGGAGCTTAATGCTCAAGGAATGATAAGAACTTCTGTCCAAGAAGCCCCCAGCTAAAAGTGACGTACATATTTAGAGATGTATGTGTCAATTGTGTGTGGTCCAGCCGTACCGAAGCGTTTAAGAAAAAAAGAAGAAAGTAATCAGAAAAGAGAGAAAAAATAATGGAAACTATAGGGGAGGAGGAGACGAACAAGGGGTTTGGCGCTAGGCATAGAATCTTCGGAGTCTGGCCGCGTTCCAGGGGTTCAGCTCGAGGCGATTGTCTGATGCATCGCGAAGACAGTATGCACCTCCGATGAGAACTTCGTCAATTATGAAGGGACCCTCCCATTTGGGCTTGAGTTTGTCCTTTTTCTTCTCCGGCAGGCGCAGAACGAGTTGGCCAACGTTGTAAGTCTTGGCCCGTACTTCTCTGTTTTGATATCTTCGAGCCTGCTGTTGGTAAAATGATCAACGGGCTTTTGCATCATCGCGTTCCTCCTCCAGGGCATCTAGGCTGTCCTACTGATCAAGCTCGGCTTCTCTCTCTTCGTACATACGCACTCGAGGTGAGTCGTGAATAAGATCACAGGGCAATACGGCCTCTGCGCCATACACCATGAAGAAAGGTGTGTATCCGGTAGTACGGTTGGGCGTGGTCCGCAGCCCCCAGAGTACGGAGTCGAGTTCCTCAACCCAGTGCTTGTCTGATTCTTTCAAAGACCGCACTAGTTTGGGCTTAATGCCGCTCATAATAAGACCGTTGGCCCATTCGACTTGACCATTGGTTTGTGGGTGGTAGACGGAGGCGTAATCGAGTTTAATAACCAGATTAGTGCACCAAGTTTTTACCTCGTCGGCTATGAAATTAGAGCCGTTATCGGTGATGATGCTATGCGGGACACCATAACGATGCACAACACCGGATATGAAGTCTATCACCGGGCCGGACTCAGTCGTTTTGACCGGTTTAGCCTCTATCCACTTAGTGAATTTGTCCACCATAACTAGCATATATTTTTTCTTATGGATTCCCCCTTTAAGGGGTCCAACCATATCCAGTCCCCAGACCGCAAAAGGCCAAGTGATGGGGATAGTCTGTAAGGCAGTTGGGGGCATGTGGCTTTGGTTGGCGAAGAGTTGGCATCTAACGCAGCGTTGGACGAAGTCCTGTGCGTCTGCTCGAGTTGTCGGCCAATAAAACACAGTATGGAAGGCCTTGCTAACAAGAGCCCGAGCTGCGGCGTGGTGTCCACCGAGACCGGCGTGAATTTCCGCTAGGAGTTGGCGCCCCTCTTCTTCGGAGATACATCTTTGAAGTACTCCGTTGGTACTTTTCTTGTAGAGCTATCCGTCGTGAACCTTGTAGGCCTTCGAGCACCGGACAATACGGCGAGCCTCGTTCTGGTCTTCGGGGAGCTCCTACCTATTAATGTAGGCCAAGAAAGGCTCGGTCCATGGAGCAATTACTGCCATAATGAGATGGGCCGACGGTGTTACTTCGGTGGCTGAGCCCCCGATACTATCGTTGTGTTCGGGATTTGGAGTTGTATTCGGATCTAGACTATTGTTGCCGCCCTCCCCTTGCCACACCATAGATGGCTTAAAAATCCTTTCCAGGAAGATGTTGGGTGGGACGGGGTCACGCTTAGCGCTGATGCGAGCAAGGACGGCTGCCTCTTAGTTACTTTCTAAGGCGATGTGATGAAATTCAAGCCCTTCGAGCCGACATTTTTAATACGGCATTACGATAAGCTGCCATCTTTGGATCTTTGGCGTCAAAATCGCCATTTATTTGAGATATGGCGAGGTTCGAGTCCCCGCGCACCTCCAGGCGTTGTATGCCCATGGATATGGCCATCCGAAGACCATGCAGTAGGGCCTCATATTCGGCTACATTGTTAGAGTCTATGTATAATATCTGCAGTACATACTGGACGACGTCTCCAGTGGGGGATGTTAACACGACTCCTGCTCCCAGCCATGTCAACATTTTGGAGCCATCAAAGTACATAACCCAATTGGAATATGCGCTGTATTCTTTAGGGAGTTCTGCCTCTGTCCATTCGGTGATGAAGCAGGCTACTACTCGGGATTTGATGGCTCGTCGTGGCTTGTATGTTATGTCGAATGGAAGTAGCTCTATGGCCCATTTGGTGATTCGTCCTGTGGCATCGTGGTTGTTTATTATGTCATTGAGTGGGACCTCAGAAGCCACCATGATTGAACACTCCTGGAAGTAGTGTCATAGCTTGCGGGATGCCATGAAAACCGCGTATGCTATCTTTTGGTAGTGGGGGTACCGGGATCTGCATGGTGTGAGGACAGTTGATACATAGTGTACTGGTTTTTGGAGCGGAAATTTGTGTCTGTCTTGTTATCATTCGACGACGAGCATGGCGCTCACCACCTGATGTGTTGCCGATATGTATAACAACATGGGCTTGCCAGTGTTTGGTGCAGCCAGGATTGGGCTGCTTGCTAGGAGGGCCTTTATTTCCTCCAGTCCAGCAGTCGCCGCGTCTGTCCATTCGAAGTTATCAGTGCACCGTAAGAGGCGATAGAGTGGTAGTGCCTTTTCTCCTAATATGGAGATAAAGCGGCTTAGCGCTGCTACGCACCGAGCTAGCTTTTGGACCTTTTTGAGGCCTGTTGGTGTAGCCAACTATGACAGGCTCGGATTTTAGCTGGATTTGCTTCGATTCCTCTATTGGAAACGATGAAGCCCAGCAGTTTTCCGGCGGGGACGCCGAAGACACACTTTTCCGGGTTGAGCTTAATGTCATACGCCCGGAGGTTGTCGAATGTAAGACGTAGGTCATCTATTAGTGTTTCGGCATGTCTAGTTTTGATGACGACGTCATCGACGTAAGCTTCTACCATTTTGCCAATCTATTTCTCCAGGCATGTTTGAATCGTGTGTTAGTATGTGGTGCCGGCGTTCTTGAGCCCAAAGGGCATGGTGTTGAAGCGGAATGGCCCATATGGGGTGATAAATGTTGTTGCGGCTTGATCGGACTCCTTCATTTTGACTTGATGGTATCCGGAATACATCGAGGAAACACAGTGAGTCGTGTCCTACGGTGGCATCGATGATTTGATCAATGCGGGGGAGGGGAAAGGATCCTTAGGGCAAGCCTTGTTGAGGTCTTTGAAATCGACACACAGGCGCCAGGATTTGTCCTTCTTTGGTACCATCACCAGGTTTGCCAGCCAGTCCGGATGTTTGATTTCTCTAATGAATCTGGCCTCGATGAGTTTGGCCATCTCCTCCCCCATGGCTTGTCGCTTAGGTTCAGAAAAGCACCACAGTGTTTGCTTAACCGGTTTAAATCCCTTTAATATATTGAGGCTATGTTCGGCCAGATCGCGTGGGATCCTTGGCATATCTGAAGGGTGTCAGGTGAAAATGTCCTAGTTTTTGTGCAAGAATTCTCGTAGTGCGGTGTCAACTGTTAGGTTCAGTTGAGCTCCGATAGATGTTGTCTTCTTGGGGTCTGTTGGGTGGACCTAGAATTTGACTATTTCTTCGGGTGGTTTGAAGGATCTGGATTTAGGGCGTTTGTCGAGGATCACGTTGTCCCTATCCACCATGGAGCGTAGTGCGGTTTATTCTTCGGCTGTGAGGGCTTCGGATAGCTCTTCCAGGGCCAGGGATGCGGTTTTGTTTTTAGTGCGGAGTGCTATGTCCGGATAACTAACGAGAGTGATTATACCATATGGTCCGGGCATTTTGAGCTTCATATACCTGTAATGGGGTATGGCCTGAAAGTGTGTAAAAGCATCTCGCCCCAACAGGGCGTGATATCCGCTCCTGAAAGGGGCCACTTGGAAAGTTATTTCTTCGGACCGATAGTTCTCCGGCGTGCCGAATACTACGTCAAGTGTAATTTTGCCCGCGCACCGCACCTCCCGACTGGGAATGATTCCTCGGAAGGTTTTGTTACTTTGCTTGATGCGGCTCCTGTCTATTTCCATTTTGTGGAGTGTGTCCTCATAAATGAGGTTTAGTCCGCTGCCGCCGTCCATGAGGACCTTGGTAAGTCGAAACACGTCCACGTTGGGACTGAGGACTAATGCGGCTGGCGCTCGTACTGTTCTGTACTTTGGTTCGTCACCGGCGTTGAATGTTATAGTCGTGTTGTTCCAGGGGTTTATCGCAGCAATTTGGAAAACTTTGGCGAGCTCGCGAAGCGCCCTTTTGCGCTTGTTGTTTGAAGCGAATGTCTCAAAGACCGTCAATACTTTGAGTTATCGTCCCCTGGGGGATGCCGTTCTGGGTCGTCCTTCATAAGGATGTCCTCGCCGCTCTTGGCTTCCCGTCATTGTATCCAACATGCTCTAAGGCTATGGGTTGCCACGGTATCTAGTGTTGTATGTATTTTGCATGGACCATCCAGCCACCCCACCAGAACGGTGCCGTGCCGCATAGCGGTTTTGTGTTTCTTGACTGTTGGACTGGGCGTGCCGCGAGGGTGCACCCTTTTTGCGTGTAGGGGGAGTTGAGTTGGGACTGATGGTTCCCAGCGAGCTGCCTGAGTTTTCCAGGTGCTCTCCATCGTGCTGTACTTTTGTACGATGGTTGCTAAGTCAGCGAATTTCAGTATGCGGCGGCGATTGATGGCGTTGAGGATTCCTTCGTCCGCGCAATTGTTGCAGAACGCTAACATTGCGTCCTTGTCACGGCAACTTTTACCTTGTCCTTGACAAGGAGGAATCTGGCCCAGAAGTGGTGGACCGTTTCCTGAGACTGTTGTTTTATACTCATGAGAGCATCTATGTCCGGGTGGGTGGGTGGAATTAAATCCGAACCCCGACCTGACCGATTACACGGAGTCTGGCGACCTTCCGGGCTTAACAGTCCGGGTTCCAGAATATCTTCTGATTGTTTAGGACCGCCGTCCGATGCTATGTTCGGAGGGCTGGTTGCATGCTCTCGCGGGTGAGTATCCGGCTCTTATTGATCGATGATCCGAACATAGTCCGTCTTCGGTATTGAAGAAGACTCGCCGTCCTGCTCCACGACTACCGCAATCTGGTGGGTGACCGGTAGGGTCTCAATTTCGCCTTGATCGGTTTTAGGCCCGATCCGATCGTAGCCTGTGGCTATTCCCAAAGCGGCGATGCGATCTAGGAGTTCGTTCAAAGATGAAAACTCTGTCAGATCCATCTGCTTGGAGTGCTCGGAGTTGATGCGAAGGGGGTTTTCGATGGCCCGAGAGGTCATCGTCGGCTCAACGGCCAAACGGGCGATCATAGTAAAGCTGCCCAGTCGGAGGGTTTGGCCCGGGGACAGAGCTCCCCCGGAGGTGATGTTGTCTTTAAGGACAAGGCGAGCCATCGAGCCTTTCATCGACGGCACAGTGGAACTCTCAATGAAGCACCAATGTCGGTGTCAAAACCGGCGGATCTCGGGTAGGGGGTCCCGAACTGTGTGTCTAGGATCGATGGTAATAGGAGACGGGGGACACGATGTTTACCCAGGTTTGGGCCCTCTCTATGGAGGTAATACCCTACGTCCTTCTTGATTGATCTTGATGAATATGAGTGTTAGAAGAGTTGATGTACCACGATATCGTAATGGCTAAACCCTAGAAGCCTAGCCTATATGACTATGGTAATGAATATATCCTTTCCGGACTAACCCCTCCAGTTTATATAGACACCCGGGGGTCTAGGGTTTACATAGAGTCGGTTACATAAGAAGGAATTTTCATAGTCGGTCTCCAAGCTTGCCTTCCACGCCAAGGAGAGTCCAATCCAAACACAGGTACAAACTTCGGCCTTCATGTCTTCACAGCCCATCAGTCCGGCCCATGGATAATTGGTCGGATGCCCGAGGACCCCTTAGTCCAGGACTCCCTCAGTGGTGCTATCGTACATCCACGTTGATGGAGAATTCAACCCACGAAGGGTAACAGTTGCACGAGTCCACGGAGGGCTCCACCCACGAAGGGTCCACGAAGAAGCAACCTTGTCTATCCCACCATGGCCATCGCCCATGAAGGACTTACCTCACTCTAGTAGATATTCATGAAGTAGGCGATCTCGTCACCTTTACAAAATTCTTGGTTCAACTCCACAACTTGACGGAGGCTCACAAGTGACACCTAACCAATCTAGGAGACACCACTCTCCAAAAGGTAATAGATGGTGTGTTCATGAGGAACTCATTGCTCTCATGCATCAAATGATAGTCTCCCCAACACTCCACTCTCTCTCACAGATTTCAATATGGTGGAAAGATGATTTGAGCGGAAAGCAACTTCGGGAAGGCTAGAAATCAAGATTCTTGTGGTATGATTGCAATATCTTGATCTCAACACATGAGTAGGTGGTTCTCTCTCAGAAAATGTATGGTGGAAGTGTAGGCACGTTCTGATGGCTCTCTCACATATGGAGAAGGGGGTGGAGGGGTATATATAGCCTCCACACAAAATCCAACTGTTACACACATTTGACCAATCTCGGTGAGACCGAATAGCCAAAATCGGTACGACCGATTAATTCAAAATGTAAACGTTGGGAATCTTAGTGGGACGGTCTGGAACAACTCGGTGGGACCGATGTGCTAGGGATTTAGGGAAAACATCATCTCGGTGGCACCGATTGCATCAACTCGGTGAGACTGAAGTGAAGCAATAAGGCAACAGAGAGAATGTCACGCCAACTCGGTGAGACCGGTTGCATAACTTGGTGAGACCGAAAGAAATGCAACAAGTCACAAAGTGTTGGCAAGGCCATCTCGGTGAGACCGGGACCCGTATCGGTGAGAACGAATTGCTAGGGTTTTTGGTAGTGTCTATGTCATATGAACTCGGTGGCGCTGGATAGAAAGCATCGGTGGGGCCGAGTTGGAGTTTAGGGTTTTAACATATTTGGATGGATAAAGTGGTTGAGGGTTTTGGACCAATATCACTAAGAATTTGAGCAAGCAAGCCATTAAGCAACACCTCGTCCCTTACTAGTATTGGCTTTCCTATGGACTCAATGTGATCTTGTATCACTTAAAACAAAATGAAGAGTCTTGAGCTTTTGCCAATATGTGTCATTGGCATTTTGAGGGCTCCACATTTCTAGTCCATGCCATGCCATTCATTGAACTTCCTGAAATATTCATCTTGAGAGGATATTAGGTCAATGAGCTATATGTTGTTATGAATTACCCAAACCATCCGGGGATTAGTTGCAGTTTCAATCTCCCCCTTTTTGGTAATGGATGACAACAAACAGATCAAAGCTTCAACAAATGATGAAATGAATGAAATACAACATTGCTTTGAGAAGTATGTGATAAGCAAGAGCTCCCCCTAAATTTGTGCATTATTTAAAATTTGAGTTTGAATGCAAATGCACAATTGATTTGGATCATGGGTCACTCTTCCATGTCACATACATCTTGGCGGATCTCACAAAATGATAAGAGTAAAATAACATGCACTCATCACCAAAGATACAAGTGATTGATCATACACAAACAATCATAGAGATAGACATGCAAGCACACATTAAGCATAATATGATCAAACACATGATCATACAAGGTATCTCATGAGCATAACATAAATGTAGCATCAAATAGCATGAACCAAATGAAAGTAGCAAGGCAAATAAGAACCAACAAAGAAGCAAAATAATCTCTCTCACTCTCTCTCTCGAAGCCTATGATCTATACACTTTCTCCCCCTTTGGCAACAATTTACCAAAAACTTTGAAAACATATAGTGCTATACAACACTCTAGGCACGATCTCCGGGAGCTCCTGAAGGGGTCTTCTGGCTTGTTGCTCCGGTGGGTGCAGACGGTGTTGAGAGAACTGTGTCTGCAAATGATTCAGCTGAAGTCTATTGAGCGGGAGGGGTTAACACTAGTGGTGGCACTGTGGTAGTGGCGGTGGGAGCAGAGTGAGTAGGCCTAGTTTCTGTAACTGGCTTAGTAGTAGACCTGGGTGCCCTCGGCACAGTCTGAAATCTCGCTATGGTAGGTTTGTCATCTCTATCCTTAGCATCATCTCTCAGCATCTCAACAATGGTTTGAATCTCTGTGACCTTGACATCAAGGTTATACATCTTGTCTTCAACAATCCGCTATAGGCTCTCTTGATTCTTAGTCAAGTTGGCCAGACTCTTCTCTATCCTCAAAGTTGCTTCTAGCAGATATGTGAGTTGATCTTGCTTGGTCTTCGGATTTACAATTGATGCATCTGGAGCACTTGCTGCTTTGGTAGCCTTTTCCTTCTCAGCCTTCTCCTGGGCCTCAACTGATGCAGGATGTGAAGCATCCATCACAACTTCATTGTCCTCAAATTCCGGCCTAAGAGGTAGATGTTCTCTGTCAAGTAGATATGTGTCAGTTCCAACCTTGGAATTGATCAACATCTGAATGTGTGGTGCATATCCACATGACCTCTTTTGGTCAGCAGCTGTCCTCTTTACTGTCTCAACTATTAGACTCATAACCTCTTATGGAATGGCCACAAATCATTCTCTCATCTCCGGACTTGGGAAACAAGGTATGCCTCAAGATGTAGTTGGTGGTGGCCAAACTAGCAAGCAAGTAGTAGATAGAACCAAACTTGTGAGTCTCAAGTGCTTTGTCAGGAATAGGCTTGTACATGTGAGCCATAGTGTTATGGTCCATCCTTGTTTTACCATAGACATCTATGTCATTCTCATCTTCCTAAGGGGCATTGATAAGAGCAGCCCACTCTGAGATTGATGACAGGTACCTGGTGCCCTCAGTCATCCACACAATATTCCCATCTGGATAGAAGTGTGCAGTGGAGTAGAATTGCATCACCATTTATCATTCCACTTGGTGAGCTCTTGTCCAACAAAGCCATCAACTCCAGTCAACCTGAAGCTCACATGAACATGGGGGAAGTAGTCCTCATTGGCATCTATGTACTTCCAGTCCACCCACTTCATGTCACTCACAATTGGCTTCTTGTCAACCAACTTCGTCTCATAGAAATCTTGTTGTTATTTGGTGTGGAAAGGTAATCAACAGTAGTCCTCCTCCTTGTGGCATATGGATCAATTTTCCTCCACAGCCTCCAACCATTGTCCTTCCTCAGCTTCATGTTCTCAGCCACTGGATGTCCATCATCCTGGTCTGGAATCGTGGGCTTCAATTTCCTGAGCACTTGGGGCTCTTCACCTTCTTGAACTTCTGGCACTGGAGCCTTGTTCTTCTCTGCGGCAGGAATGTTCCTGGTGGATTTTCACGCCCTCGATGCGGCTATATCTCCTACGTGTCGAGGCACGACTTGGAGGCATAACCGCATTGAAAGCAATGTCGCAAGTTAGGCAATCTTCACAACATCCCATGTAATATATAGATAATAAAAGGGGAGATACATAGTTGGCTTACACTCTCCACGTCAATCAAAGTACATAAATAGCATTACATCATTCAAACACTCATGGCCCGACTACGGCGCCAAAATAAAAGATCAACCCAACATGCGACACGGTCCCGATTGCCCCAACTGGGCACCACTACTGGTCATCAGGGAAAGACACATAGTAACGTTGTGAGTCCTTGTCGAACTCCCACTTGAGCTCAAGCGCGTCATCTGGAACGGAGTCGTCAGGCCCTGCATCTGGTTTGGAAGTAATCTGTGAGCCATAGGGACTCAGCAATCTCGCACCCTCGCGATCAAGACTATTTAAGCTTATAGGTAAGGTAAGGTAAATATGTGGAGCTGCAGCAAGCGACTGGCATATATGGTGGCTAACCTGTTCGCAAAAGAGAGCGAGAAGAGAAGGCAAGGCGTGAACGAATAACTAGAGAACAACCTGCGACAAGCATTACTCCAACACCGTGTCCACTTCCCGAACTCTGTCGAGAAGAGACCATCACGGTAACTCACACGGTTGATTCATTTTTAATTAAGTTAAGGTTCAAGTTATCTACAACCGGACATTAACAAATTCCCATCTGCCCATAACCACGGGCACGGTTTTCGAAAGTTTAAATCCCTGCAGGGGAGTCCCAACTTAGCCCATGACAAGCTCTCATGGTCAACGAAGGAATAGACCTTCTCCCGAGACATTCCGATCAGACTCGGTATCCTGGTTCTACAAGACACTTCGACAAGTTAAAACAAATCCAGCAACACCGCATGAATGTGCCGACAAATCCCGATAGGAGCTGCACATATCTCGTTCTCAGGGCACACTCAGATTGTCCAAACTTCCGGTAGGCCAGCCCAGAGTTGCCCCTGGTGGCCATCGGTGACTGACGAGGTGGACCAACACTCAGAGGAGTACTGGCCCAGGGGGTTTAAATAAGATGACCCTCGGGCTCCGGAAACCCGAGGGAAAAAGAGGCTAGGTGGCAAATGGTAAAACCAAGGTTGGGCGTTGCTGGAAAAGCTTTATTTAAGGCAAACTATCAAGGGGTTCCCATTATCACCCAACCGCGTAAGGAACGCAAAATCCGGGAACATAACACCGATATGACGGAAACTAGGGCGGCAAGAGTGGAACAAAACACTAGGCAAAAGGCCGAGCCTTCCACCCTTTACCAAGTATATAGATGCATTAAGGTAACAAGATAATATAATGATATCCCAACAAGTAAATAATGTTCCAACAAGGAACGGTCTCCATTCTTCACCTGCAACTAGCAATGCTATAAGAGGGGCTGAGCAAAGCGGTAACATAGCCAATCGGCGGTTTGCTAGGACATGGTGGGTTAGAGGTTTGACATGGCAATTTGGGAGGCATGACAAGCAAGTGGTGGGCATCGTAGCATAGGCATAGCAAAAGAGCGAGCATCTAGCAAAGCAAAGATAGTAGTGATTTCGAGGGTATGATCATCTTGCCTGCAAAGTTGTCAGAGTTGACTGGATCCTCGAAAGCAAACTCAACGGGATCCTCGTAAGCGAACTCATCTCCCGGCTCTACCCAAACAAGACAAACAAGCAAACGGAACACAATCAACCACGTGCAAACTCAAACAACATGATGCAAACATGGTATTCTATGCGGGATGCGATATGTGATGCATGTGCAAGATTTGAAAAGGAATGAATGAACCTGGCCTCAACTTGGAAATCCAAGTGTGCCACTGGGAAGGTGAGATGATTTCACTTGAAAACGATATAAAGATCACCGGAATCGGAGTCACGGTTTGGAAATGGCAAGCAATGCAAATATGGCACCGATCTGCGATATACAGCAAGTAGCCATCTAAATGCAACAATATGAACATGCTACAGCACCCAAACATGGCAACAAAATACATGCAAGGGATCCATTCATGATGCTTGACAGAAGATGAACACTGAGCTACGGCCAATTCGTCAATTAACAGGTTCAAACAAGCATGACAAAAGTGCATTTGGTAAACAGATTTCAGACTTAGTGAAATTAACACTTGTTTGGAATTTCAGATCAGGTAGCACACTTTGGATCAAGAAAACAATATGCTACAGGGCCTGAACATGGCAAAGTAAAGAATGGCATGGAGCTACTCAAAGAGCTTAACAAAAGTCCCTTAGTGACCTTTAGCCCAAAGGGATCAGAAAATACATTTGCAAGCATGTGAACATGGCAAAAACATAATCAGATCATAGACTTTGTGAAAAACTGGAGCATGCAAATCAGATATCAAGTAGGCATGTTTGCGAGCTCGATGCACTCACTACAGAGCATGACATGACAATCTAAGCATACACCCATCAAGAATACACATTATACAAGCTATACATGGCAAGAACAATAACATAGCATGCACGGATCAACTACAACATCCTCGGCAAAATCGCTAACAAGTAGACAATCTGCCCAGATTCACAAAATAGCAAAAGTAGAGCTCGATTGACTCAAGCTGGGGTGCTCCATAATTGCAAACAAAGACATGGATGGATAGAGCAATACAAGATTAACAAAACATCCTTACTGATCATCCTCAAAAGAGGCATGGATCACTAGGAAACAACATGAACATATGGCATATTGAAATAAACAGATCAAGGACTTAGTGGAATTGCTAAGTCCCGGAAATCAGCATTAACGAATGCACCACTTTGCAAGCTTGTGCTAGTCACCACACACATCACAAAAATACATGGGTTGCACCTCTGGATATATGGCAAAGCATATAACAAAACATATGTGGAGCTCAGGGGCATAGCATGCACACAATAATCGTGGCAAAAATGACAAATATCTAATTGGAGCAGCAGATCTGACAATTATCCCAAATAGCACTCTTCCAAAAGCATTTTGGGCATCAAGATGAACTCAAATGAAAATGATGCAATGAGATGAAATGATGTGCTCTCTGAGACGAACATTTTGATATGCTAAACGTCCAAAACGGATCTACGAATGCGGAGAAATCACAGCTCAAAGTATGCAAAAAAATAAAGGGGAGAGGGGGAGAAGTCAACCGAATCATAGATCTAGGGTTTGCTGGGCGGCGCGTGAACCGAGGAACGCCGGCGGGCACTGTAGCTCCGGCGAGGCGGTTTTGGCGCGGGGACGGCCGGAGTGCCGCGGAGGCGTGTCGGAGCTACGGATCTGGGGCGGCGGCCTTGAGGAGGACGGCGGGGTCGGCGGTCGCCGGCCAGGGTGCGGCAGGGCGCCGGGCGGTGATGTCAGCGCACCGAGCGGCGATGTCGGTGCGTCGGCCGGCGCGGTGAGGTGGTGGCCGACACAGACGAGGAGGCGCGGGCGGCGGCGCAAACGGGCGCGGCGGCGGGGAAGTGGCCCGCAGGAGGCGGTGGCTCGGGCCAGGGGGCCCCGCCTGGGCTCGGGCGGGCCGGCGGCGAAGTGGGCGCGGCTGCCCATGTGGCGGCCTGCAATTCGTCGGGCAGCGGCGGCGCGTTTTTGTCCACTCGGACCAGACGTGTCCGGCGTGGCGCGAGGTGGTGGATCTAGGGTTTCGAGGGGAGGAGAACGAGAATTTTCGGAGGGGGCCTTTAAATAGGCATAGAGGGAGCTAGGAGTGTCCAAATGAGGTGCGGTTTTTGGCCACGCGATCGTGATCGAACGCTCGAGATGATGGAGAGAGTTTTGGTGTGTTTTGGGCCAAAATGGAGGGGTGTTGGGCTGCAACACACACAAGGCCTTCTCGGTCCCTCGGTTAACCGTTGGAGCATCAAACGAAGTCCAAATGGTATGAAACTTGACAGGCGGTATACCGGTAGTAAACCAGGGCCGCTTGGCAAGTTTCGGTCCAATCTAGAGATGTTTAATCCCCACACACGAAAGAAAGGTAGAAATAACCACCGGAGGAGAACGGAGCGCCGGAATGCAAAAGGGACAACGGGGAAAATGCTCGGATGCATGAGATGAACACGTATGCAAATGCAATGCACATGATGACATGATATGAGATGCATGATAACGATAACAACAGACGGAGACAAAAACCCAAACCGGAGGAAATAAAATAACTTAACACCGGAAACGGAAAGAGTTGGATTACATATTAGGTAAATCATATCCGGGGTGTTACATGGATCTCTTTGGAGTTGTAGTTTTGGGTGAAGTAGGTGGAGCTCTGGGCTTGGGCTTGGAGGGTGCACCAGCAGACTTCATGGCATCACCCATGTGCTTCTGTGTCTTTGTAGCGGGTGCAGTAGGTTCCTCTTCTTCTTATTCAGAGCGATGAAGGAGACTGGGAGTAAAAAGAATTCCTAAACTCTCCGATATAATTCCTAAATGACTCAAAACATTTTTCTAGACTCAAAACAACGGCTGCTAAAATCGATCAATCAGTGGGGGCTCCTAAGGTCGGGGAAGGCTCTGATACCAATTTGTCACGCCCTCGATGCGGCTATATCTCCTACGTGTCGAGGCACGACTTAGAGGCATAACCGCATTGAAAGCAATGTCACAAGTTAGGCAATCTTCACAACATCCCATGTAATATATAGATAATAAAAGGGGAGATACATAGTAGGCTTACACTCGCCATGTCAATCAAAGTACATAAATAGCATTACATCATTCAAACACTCATGGCCCGACTACGGCGCCAAAATAAAAGATCAACCCAACATGCGACACGGTCCCGATCGCCCCAACTGGGCACCACTACTGGTCATCAGGGAAAGACACATAGTAACGGCGTGAGTCCTCGTCGAACTCCCACTTGAGCTCAAGCGCGTCATCTGGAACGGAGCCGTCAGGCCCTGCATCTGGTTTGGAAGTAATCTGTGAGCCACAGGGACTCAGCAATCTCGCACCCTTGCGATCAAGACTATTTAAGCTTATAGGTAAGGTAAGGTAAATATGAGGAGCTGCAGCAAGCGACTGGCATATATGGTGGCTAACCTGTTCACAAAAGAGAGCGAGAAGAGAAGGCAAGGCGTGAACGAATAACTAGAGAACAACCTGTGACAAGCATTACTCCAACACCGTGTTCACTTCCCGGACTCCGCCGAGAAGAGACCATCACGGTAACTCACACGGTTGATTCATTTTTAATTAAGTTAAGGTTCAAGTTATCTACAACCGGACATTAACAAATTCCCATCTGGCCATAACCGCGGGCACGGCTTTCGAAAGTTTAAATCCCTGCAGGGGAGTCCCAACTTAGCCCATGACAAGCTCTCACGGTCAACGAAGGAATAGACCTTCTCCCGAGACATTCCGATCAGACTCGGTATCCCGGTTCTACAAGACACTTCGACAAGTTAAAACAAATCCAGCAACACCGCCCGAATGTGCCGACAAATCCTGATAGGAGATGCACATATCTCGTTCTTAGGGCACACTCAGATTGTCCAAACCTCCGATAGGCCAGCCCAGGGTTGCCCCTGGTGGCCACCGGCGGCTGACGAGGTGGACCAACACTCAGAGGAGCACCGGCCCGGGGAGGCTTAAATAAGATGACCCTCGGGCTCCAGAAACCCAAGGGAAAAAGAGGCTAGGTGGCAAATGGTAAAACCAAGGTTGGGCATTGCTGGAAAAGCTTTTTTCAAGGCGAACTATCAAGGGGTTCCCATTATCACCCAACCGCGTAAGGAACGCAAAATCCGGGAACATAACACCGATATGACGGAAACTAGGGCGGCAAGAGTGGAACAAAACACTAGGCAAAAGGCCGAGCCTTCCACCCTTTACCAAGTATATAGATGCATTAAGGTAACAAGATAATATAATGATATCCCAACAAGTAAATAATGTGTCCAAGAAGGAACGGTCTCCAATCTTCACCTGCAACTAGCAATGCTATAAGAGGGGCTGAGCAAAGCGTAAACATAGCCAATCAACGGTTTGCTAGGACATGGTGGGTTAGAGGTTTGACATGGCAATTTGGGAGGCATGACAAGCAAGTACTGGGCATCGTAGCATAGGCATAGCAAAAGAGTGATGAAGGAGACTGGGGAGTAAAAAGAATTCCTAAACTCTCCAATATATAATTCCTAAATGACTCAAAACATTTTTCTAGACTCAAAACAATGGCTGCTAAAAACGATCAATCAGTGGGGGCTCCTAAGGTCGGGGAAGGCTCTGATACCAATTTCACAAGGAATGAATGAACCTGGCCTCAACTTGGAAATCCAAGTGTGCCACTGGAAAGGTGAGATGATTTCTCTTGAAAACGATATAAAGATCACCTGAATCGAAGTCACGGTTTGGAAATGGCAAGCAATACAAATATGGCACCGGTCTGCGATATACAGCAAGTAGCCATCTAAATGCAACAAGATGAACATGCTACAGCACCCAAAGATGGCAAAAAAATACATGGAAGGGATCCATTCATGATGCTTGACAAAAGATGAACACTGAGCTACGGCAAATTCGTCCATTAACAGGTTCAAACAAGCATGACAAAAGTGCATTTGGTAAACAGATTTCAGACTTAGTGAAATTAACACTTGTCTGGAATTTCAGATCAGGTAGCACACTTTGGAGCAAGAAAACGATATGCTACAGGTCCTGAACATGGAAAAGTAAAGCATGGCATGGAGCTACTCAAAGAGCTTAACAAAAGTCCCTTAGTGACCTTGAGCCAAAAGGGATCAGAAAATACATTTGAAAGCATGTGAACATGGCAAAAACATAATCAGATCATAGACTTAGTGAAAAACTGGAGCATGCAAATCAGATATCAAGTAGGCATGTTTGTGAGCTCGATGCACTCACTACAGAGCAAGTCATGACAATCTAAGCATACACCCATCAAGAATACACATTATACAAGCTAGACATGGCAAGAACAATAACATAGCATGCACGTATCAACTACAACATCCTCGGCAAAATCGCTAATAAGTAGACAATCTGCCTAGATTCATGAAATAGCAAAAGTAGAGCTCGATTGACTCAAGCCGGGGTGCTTCATAATTGCAAACAAAGACATGGATGGATAGAGCATTACAGATTAACAAAACATCCTTACTGATCATCCTCAAAAGAGGCACGGATCACTAGGAAACAACATGAACATATGGCATATTGAAATAAACAGATCAAGGACTTAGTGGAATTGCTAAGTCCCTGAAATCAGCATTAACGAATGCACCACTTTGCAAGCTTGTGCTAGTCACCACACACATCACCAAAATACATGGGTTGCACCTCTGGATAGATGGCAAAGTATATAACAAAACATATGTAGAGCTCAGGGGCATATTATGCATACAATAATCATGGCAAAAATGGCAAATATCTAATTAGAGCAGCAGATCTGACAATTATCCCAAATAGCACTCTTCCAACAGCATTTAGGGTATCAAGATGAACTCAAATGAAAATGATGCAATCATATGAAATGATGTGCTCTCTGAGACGAACATTTTGATATGCTAAACGTCCAAAACGGATCTACGGATGCGGAGATATCACAGCTCAAAGTATGCAAAAAAAATAAAGGGGAGAGGGGGAGAAGTCAAGTGAATCACAGATCTAGGGTTTGCTGGGCGGCACGCGAACTGAGGAATGCCGGCGGGCACTGTAGCTCCGGCGAGGCGGTTTTGGCGCGGGGACGGCCGGAGTCCCGCGGGGGCGTGCCGGAGCTACGGATCTGGGGCGGCGGCCTTGAGGAGGACGGCGGGGTCGGCGGTCGCCGGCCAGGGCGCGGCAGGGCGCCGGGCGGCAATGTCGGCGCG
>NC_057806.1:297297582-297307043 GCF_018294505.1 Triticum aestivum | reverse complement strand
CGGGCCGGCGACGAAGTGGGTGCGGCTGCCCACGTAGCGGCCTGCGATTCGTCGGGCGGCGGCGGCGCGTTTTTGTCCGACCGGACCGGACGTGTCCGGCGTGGCGCGAGGTGGTGGATCTAGGGTTTGGGGGGAGGAGAACGAGAATTTTCGGAGGGGGTCTTTAAATAGGCATAGAGGGAGCTAGGAGTGTCCAAATGAGGTGCGGTTTTCGGCCACGCGATCGTGATCGAACACTCTAGATGATGGAGAGAGTTTCGGTGGGTTTTGGACCAAAATGGAGGGGTGTTGGGCTGCAACACACACGAGGCCTTCTCGGTCCCTCGGTTAATCGTTGGAGCATCAAACGAAGTCCAAATGGTACGAAACTTGACAGGCGGTCTACCGGTAGTAAACCAGGGCCGCTTGGCAAGTCTCGGTCCAATATGGAGATGTTTAATCCCCACACACGAAAGAAAGGTAGAAATGACCACCGGAGGAGAACGGAGCGCCGGAATGCAAAACGGACAAAGGGGAAAATGCTCGGATGCATGAGATGAATACGTATGCAAATTCAGTGCACATGATGACATGATATGAGATGCATGATAACGATAACAACACACGGAGACAAAAACCCGAACCCGAGGAAATAAAATAACTTAACACCGGAAACGGCAAGAGTTGGATTACATATTAGGTAAATCATATCCGGGGTGTTACAACACTCCACCACTACGAAAGGATCTCGTCCCGAGATCTAGGACTGGAAGAACGCCGGGTATTCAGAACGGAGGTGATCCTCGCGTTCCCATGTGGCTTCACGGTCGGAATGGTGTGACCACTTGACTTTGAGGAATTTGATTGACTTGTTGCGAGTCTTGTGTTCAGTCTCTTCAAGAATAGCCACGGGGTGCTCACGATAAGAGAGATCTTCTTGGAGCTCAATGTCTTCGAAGTTGAAGGTGCGATCACGAGTCTTGAAGCACTTGCGGAGCTGAGAGACATGGAACACGTCATGCACATTTGCAAAGTTTGAAGGAAGCTCGAGTTGATAGGCGAGATCGCCTCTCTTGCTGACGATCTTGAAAGGTCCCACGTATCTAGGGGCAATCTTCCCTTTGATACCAAAGCGACGAGTATCTTTCATAGGAGAGACGCGGAGATAAACATGATCTCCGATCTCGAAGGCCCAATCACGGTGCTTACTATCATAGTAGCTCTTCTGGCGGGATTGGGCTGCTTTGAGGTTATCTCGAATGACTTTGCACATCTCCTCTGCCTCTGTGATTAAGTCATTTCCCAAAAATTGACGTTCACCGGTTTCAGACCAGTTGAGAGGGGTACGGCACTTCCTGCCATACAGAATTTCGAATGGGGCCTTGCCCGAACTTGCTTGAAAACTGTTGTTGTAGGAGAATTCAGCATATGGAAGACAATCCTCCCACTTCATGCCGAAGGAGATCACACAAGCCCTGAGCATATCTTCAAGAATCTGGTTGACATGCTCGACTTGACCGCTAGTTTGAGGATGGAAAGTTGTGTTGAAGCGGATGTTGGTGCCCATGGCCTTCTGAAAAGAATCCCAAAACTTGGAGGTAAAGATGCTGCCACGGTCTGAAGAGATCACCTATGGAATACCGTGCAGCGAGACAATTCAAGAGGTATAGAGCTCCGCCAATTGAGCTGTAGTGATTGACTCTTTGATAGGCAGAAAATGAGCCACTTTAGTGAGTTTGTCGATGACAACGAATATAGCATCATTACCACGCTTGGACTTTGGAAACCCAGTCACGAAGTCCATCTCAATATGGTCAAACTTCCATTCTGGAATGGCAAGAGGTTGGAGGAGACCCACTGGCCTTTGGTGTTCTGCCTTCACTCTTCTGCAGACATCACATTCGTTCATGAACTGAGCAATCTCGCGCTTCATTCGAGTCCACCAATAAGCCTGCTTGAGGTCCTGATACATCTTCGTGCTCCTAGGGTGGATGGAGAGGAGAGAATTGTGAGCCTCGTTCATGATAACCTTACGAAGATCACCTTTGGGCACAACAATACGATCCTCGAAGAAAAGAGTATCCTTGTCATCAAGGCGGTAGCACTTGTACTTGGGTTGACTCTTGGCAATCCCAATCTTCACCTTCTTCACCATGGCATCAAGAAGCTGAGCTTGGCGAATCTGGTCTTCCAAGGTAGGAGAGACTTGAAGGTTTGCAAGGAAACCTTGAGGAACAACTTGCAGATTAAGTTTGCGAAAAGCTTCACAAAGCTCGGGTTGATAAGGCTTTAGAATCAGACTGTTGCAATAAGCCTTCCTGCTCAATGCATCAGCAATCACATTGGCCTTGCCTGGAGTATACTCGATACTCGGATTCTACTCTTGAATCATTTCGACCCATTGAGTCTGCCTGAGGTTGAGATTAGGCTGAGTGAAGATGTACTTGAGACTCTTGTGGTCAGTGAAGATGTCCACTTTTCTTCCCAATAAGAGATGTCTCCAAGTCAAAAGAGCATGCACAACTGCTGCCAACTCAAGGTCATGAGTGGGGTAGTTCTTCTCATTGGGCTTCAACTGGCGAGAGGTATAAGCCACAACTTTCTTCTCTTGCATCAACACTGCACCGAGACCTTGGAGAGAGGCATCGCAAAAGACCTCGTACGGTTTGGATTCATCAGGAGGAGTCAGAACTGGAGCAGTGACCAATTTCTCTTTCAAAGTGTTGAAAGCAATGTCACACTCCGGAGACCAAACGTACTTGACGTGCTTCTAGAGAAGATTTGAGAGAGGCTTCGCGATCCTAGAAAAGTTTTCAACGAATCTTCGACAGTAGCTTGCGAGACCGAGGAAGCTACGGAGTTGCTTCACGTTCTAAGGTGGTTCCCAATTCACAATTGCAGACACCTTCTCAGGATTCACCGCAATGCCCTTGGCAGAGATGATATGACCAAGATAAAGAACCTCATCGAGCCAAAATTCGCACTTCGAGAACTTGGCGTAGAACTGGTGTTCCCTGAGCTTATCGAGTACCAAACGCAAGTGCTTGGCATGATCTTCCTTGTTCTTCGAAAAGACCAGAATGTCGTCGAGATAGACCAAAACAAAGTCATTGGTGTAGGCGTTGAAGATGAAGTTCATCATGCGAGAGAAAGTCGGAGGAGCGTTGACGAGGCCAAAAGACATGACAGTGTATTCATATGAACCATAGCTTGTCCTTAAAGCCGTCTTGGGAATATCTTGCTCACCGATACGAATCTGATGATAACCCATACGGAGATCAAGCTTGGAGAATACTTGGGCACCTTTGAGTTGTTCGAACAGCTCGTTGATGTTGGGAAGTGGGTATTTGTTCTTAATAGTCTTCATGTTCAACGAACGGTAATCAACACAAAGTCGGTCCGTTCCATCCTTCTTCTTCACAAAAAGAACACCACAACCCCACGGAGAGGAACTAGGTCGGATGAGACCCATTCGTTCTTGAATATCGAGTTGCTTCTTCAGCTCCTTCAACTCTTCAGGTCCGAGCTTGTAAGGACGCTTGCACACTGGTTCCGTGCCAGGCTCAAGATCAATGACGAATTCAACTAGCCGGGCGGAGGCATTCCTGGAAGCTCTTCTGGAAAGACGTCTTGATATTCGCAAACGACTGGAATTTGAGAGATGGCATCCAGTTCACCCTTCTCATTGAGAGAAAACAGACGGATGGTATTATCCCGAGCGGCAAAGACAATAACATCCTCAGACGAATGAGTCAATAGAATCTGCCTGGCTGCACAATCAAGCTGAGCCTTGTGCTTAGAAAGCCAATCCATTCTGAGAATAAGATCAATATCCAAGTTACCAAGGACCATTGGAGAAGCCAGAAACTTGAAATCACCCATCATGATAGAGATATCCGGAATCTCGTGGTTAGCGAGCAAACATTTACCCGGAGAGACAACTGCTAACGGTTTATGCATAACTTGGGAAGTCAACTCATGCTTAGATGCAAAATGTTTCGAGATGAAACAATGCGATGCACCAGTGTCAAAAAGAACTTTTGCAGGAACATCGTTAACAGGAAGGTTACCCATGATGACATATGACGAGTCCTTTGCCTGAGCTGCATTCATCAAGTTGACCTTGGCGTGCTTGGGGTTATGCTTGACCACAGTTGTACTTGCCGATCTCACAGGAGGAGGAGGAGGGAGACGCCTCTGATTGAAGCATTTGTTGGCATAGTGACCCTTCTGTTGGCACTTGTTGCACGTGACCTCTGAAAGCGTAGGTGATTCGGAGCACTCGATCTTGGAGCTTGAGACGAAGTCTTGTTCTGAAAACCAGGGTTTGGTGGGTGGGAAGATCCACTGCCACCTTTGCTCTTCTGATACGGCTGACGAAACGGAGGAGGAGGAAGCCAATACTTCTGCTGCTTGGCCACTTGAGTAGAGGAGGAAGGAGTAGCATCTCTGACTCGCTTCTTGGAAGCATCACACCTCAGTTGAGCAGCCTCTTACTTCAATGCCATGTTGTAGAACTCATCGTACCTCAAGGGCTCAAAGAGAACAAGAGCTAGCTGGATTTCTTCTCTGAGACCACCCCTGAACTGGTATATCATGCTCTTCTCGTCAGGGACGTCCTGCTTAGAAAAGCGGGCGAGCTTCTGAAACAACTTGTTGTAGTCATAGACAGACAAAGAGCCTTGATTCAAGTTGCGAAATTCCTCACGCTTGCTTTCAACCACGCTCTGAGGAATATGATGAGCTTTGAAATCTTGACGGAATTCATCCCAAGTAATCACACGGCCTCCTCTGGAATCCCTGTACTGCTGGAACCACTCTGCAGCTTGGTCTTTGAGTTGGAAGGAGGCGAACTTGACAAAGTCCTCAGGCCTGATGTTACTGCACTCGAAATGCTTGCACAAGTCCACAAGCCAATCGTCAGCATCGGTTGCCTCAACACAATTGTTGAAAGTCTTTGGCCCGTTAACAAGGAACTAGTTGAGTGTAGCAAAGTGATTCTGATTGTTGCCTTGGTTGCCTTGGTTCGCTTGGTTGCGCTCTTGAAGAATTTGCATGATCAACTGCGTGTTTGCATTGGTTGCGGCCATCACAGCTTGCCATGCCTCCGGAGGAGGTGGAGGTGGTGGCGGATCAGGATTCGGAGTCGTGCGCGTTGGAGGAGCCATCCTGAAGAGGTTGACATCCATTAGCACATTGATAGATAAATATTGAAGCTGAATCCAACGAAATGAAAATTGCAACATATAGTCTTCACATCCGAACAAAATGCGGATGCATTCCACTTGAAATGGTCACATATCCATAAATTGAGAAACCACTTAGAATTTAGGTAGAGGAATAAATCAACAAGGTACGGATCAAGAACAAATACTCGGTAAGAAATCCCAATGTCAAACCAAATATCCGTGGAAGAAGAACTAGAGCTACAAGAATTCCCACCTATGAAACTCCCGAACCTTTCCGGTTATGCAATCAGGTGTTGGGGATAAAGGGGAAGCATAATATCTCACCCAAATCTAGCAATTCCTACATCCAGCTGTATCCATCCTTCAACACATAACCGAGAAAACTTCGGAAACCATCTACCTCAACCTTTGAAAAGCATCCGTTATACAAGTTATGGCGATACTCCCGAACTCCCGCCCCAGTACTGGGTGGCGTCGAGGTTATCTCACCAACGAACTGCATAAAAGAGATTTTCGATGTCAGCGTACTAAACTCAGGTATTCCAGAACTACAATGATAAGATTGTGACGACAACACCTCGGAGCTCAACTCCACGGGACACTGCCACAAGCCCTAAATGACAGGAGGCACCAAGAACAATGTTCTCGTCACAAATCCATCGGAATGATTCCAAGATACCCGCGTGATCCTAATTTTTTTTTGTGAAATTTGAGAATAGAAGAGTCAAAACTCTATGTCAGGATGCCTTACCAGAGCGATGAAGGAGACTGGGAGTAAAAAGAATTCCTAAACTCTCCGATATATAATTCCTAAATGACTCAAAACATTTTTCTAGACTCAAAACAATGGCTGCTAAAAACGATCAATCAGTGGGGGCTCCTAAGGTCGAGGAAGGCTCTGATACCAATTTGTCACGCCCTCGATGCGGCCATATCTCCTACGTGTCGAGGCATGACTTAGAGGCATAACCGCATTGAAAGCAATGTCGCAAGTTAGGCAATCTTCACAACATCCCATGTAATATATAGATAATAGAAGGGGAGATACATAGTTGGCTTACACTCGCCACGTCAATCAAAGTACATAAATAGCATTACATCATTCAAACACTCATGGCCCGACTACGGCGCCAAAATAAAAGATCAACCCAACATGCGACACAGTCCCGATCGCCCCAACTGGGCACCACTACTGGTCATCAGGGAAAGACACATAGTAACGTTGTGAGTCCTCGTCGAACTCCCACTTGAGCTCAAGCGCGTCATCTGGAACGGAGTCGTCAGGCCCTGCATCTGGTTTGGAAGTAATCTGTGAGCCATAGGGACTCAGCAATCTCGCACCCTCGCGATCAAGACTATTTAAGCTTATAGGTAAGGTAAGGTAAATATGTGGAGCTGCAGCAAGCGACTGGCATATATGGTGGCTAACCTGTTCGCAAAAGAGAGCGAGAAGAGAAGGCAAGGCGTGAACGAATAACTACAGAACAACCTGCGACAAGCATTACTCCAACATCGTGTTCACTTCTAGGACTCCGCCGAGAAGAGACCATCACGGTAACTCACACGGTTGATTCATTTTTAATTAAGTTAAGGTTCAACTTATCTACAACCGGACATTAACAAATTCCCATCTGCCCATAACCGCGGGCACGGTTTTCGAAAGTTTAAATCCCTGCAGGGGAGTCCCAACTTAGCCCATGACAAGCTCTCATGGTCAACGAAGGAATAGACCTTCTCCCGAGACATTCCGATCAGACTCGGTATCCTGGTTCTACAAGACACTTCGACAAGTTAAAACAAATCCAGCAACACCGCCTGAATGTGCCGACAAATCCCGATAGGAGCTGCACATATCTCGTTCTCAGGGCACACTCAGATTGTCCAAACTTCCAGTAGGCCAGCCCAGAGTTGCCCCTGGTGGCCATCGGTGACTGACGAGGTGGACCAACACTCAGAGGAGCACTGGCCCAGGGGGTTTAAATAAGATGACCCTCGGGCTCCGGAAACCCAAGGGAAAAAGAGGCTAGGTGGCAAATGGTAAAACCAAGGTTGGGCGTCGCTGGAAAAGCTTTATTTAAGGCAAACTATCAAGGGGTTCCCATTATCACCCAACCGCGTAAGGAACGCAAAATCCGGGAACATAACACCGATATGACGGAAACTAGGGCGGCAAGAGTGGAACAAAACACTAGGCAAAAGGCCGAGCCTTCCACCCTTTACCAAGTATATAGATGCATTAAGGTAACAAGATAATATAATGATATCCCAACAAGTAAATAATGTTCCAACAAGGAACGGTCTCCATTCTTCACCTGCAACTAGCAACGCTATAAGAGGGGCTGAGCAAAGCGGTAACATAGCCAATCAGCGGTTTGCTAGGACATGGTGGGTTAGATGTTTGACATGGCAATTTGGGAGGCATGACAAGCAAGTGGTGGGCATCGTAGCATAGGCATAGCAAAAGAGCGAGCATCTAGCAAAGCAAAGATAGTAGTGATTTCGAGGGTATGATCATCTTGCCTACAAAGTTGTCAGAGTTGACTGGATCCTCGAAAGCAAACTCAACGGGATCCTCGTTAGCGAACTCGTCACCCGGCTCTACCCAAACAAGACAAACAAGCAAACGGAACACAATCAACCACGTGCAAACTCAAACAACATGATGCAAACATGGTATGCTATGCGGGATGCGATATGTGATGCATGTGCAAGATTTGACAAGGAATGAATGAACCTGGCCTCAACATGGAAATCCAAGTGTGCCACTGGGAAGGTGAGATGATTTCACTTGAAAACGATATAAAGATCACCGGAATCGGAGTCACGGTTTGGAAATGGCAAGCAATTCAAATATGGCACTGGTCTGCGATATACAGCAAGTAGCCATCTAAATGCAACAAGATGAACATGCTACAGCACCCAAACAAGGCAAAAAAATACATGGAAGGGATCCATTCATGATGCTTGACAAAAGATGAACACTGAGCTACGGCCAATTCGTCAATTAACAGGTTCAAACAAGCATGACAAAAGTGCATTTGGTAAACAGATTTCAGACTTTGTGAAATTAACACTTGTCTGGAATTTCAGATCACGCAGCACACTTTGGATCAAGAAAACGATATGCTATAGGGCCTGAACATGGCAAAGTAAAGCATGGCATGGAGCTACTCAAAGAGCTTAACAAAAGTCCCTTAGAGACCTTTAGCCCAAAGGGATCAGAAAATACATTTGCAAGCATGTGAACATGGCAAAAACATAATCAGATCACAGACTTTGTGAAAAACTGGAGCATGCAAATCAGATATCAAGTAGGCATGTTTGCGAGCTCGATGCACTCACTACAGAGCATGTCATGACAATCTAAGCATACACCCATCAAGAATACACATTATACAAGCTATACATGGCAAGAACAATAACATAGCATGCACGGATCAACTACAACATCCTCGGCAAAATCGCTAACAAGTAGACAATCTGCCCAGATTCACGAAATAGCAAAAGTAGAGCTCGATTGACTCAAGCTGGGGTGCTCCATAATTGCAAACAAAGACATGGATGGATAGAGCACTACAAGATTAACAAAGCATCCTTACTGATCATCCTCAAAAGAGGCACGGATCACTAGGAAACAACATGAACATATGGCATATTGAAATAAACAGATCAAGGACTTGGTGGAATTGCTAAGTCCCTGAAATCAGCATTAATGAATGCACCACTTTGCAAGCTTGTGCTAGTCACCACACACATCACAAAAATACATGGGTTGCACCTCTAGATAGATGGCAAAGCATATAACAAAACATATGTGGAGCTCAGGGGCATATCATGCACACAATAATCGTGGCAAAAATGACAAATATCTAATTGGAGCAGCAGATCTGACAATTATCCCAAATAGCACTCTTCCAACAGCATTTCGGGCATCAAGATGAACTCAAATGAAAATGATGCAATGAGATGAAATGATGTGCTCTCTGAGACGAACATTTTGATATGCTAAACGTCCAAAACGGATCTACGAATGCGGAGATATCACAGCTCAAAGTATGCAAAAAAATAAAGGGGAGAGGGGGAGAAGTCAAACGAATCATAGATCTAGGGTTTGCTGGGCGGCGCGCGAACCGAGGAACGCCGGCGGGCACTGTACCTCCGGCGAGGCGGTTTTGGCGCAGGGACGGCCGGAGTGTCGCGGCGGCGTGCTGGAGCTACAGATCTGGGGCGGCAGCCTTGAGGAGGACGGCGGGGTCGGCGGTCACCGGCCAAGGCGCGGCAGGGCGCCGGGCG